>NC_056728.1:879630938-879930938 GCF_019279795.1 Protopterus annectens | reverse complement strand
ATAGTCATCTGCAAACTTGGTGAGCCAGTGGGCCCATCATGGATCCCTTGGGTACTGCTCTGGTGTCCAGTTTCTTGGTGGAGGTGGTCTCACCAATCCTGATTCCTAGGGTACTGTCTGTAGCCAAGTTATCAATCCAGTGAGTTATGTAAAGATTTTTGCCTACCTCAGACAGCTTATCAAGAATGCCTGAGTGGAGTGTTGTATCTAATTCATTAGCCAGGTCAAGATATGCAGTATAGCTTTACCCCATCCAATACTTGGTGACCCTGTCAAAGAAGTCTACCAAGTTACACAGGCATGACCTTCCCTTAACAAAGACAAATTGGGTTGGGTCCAGTGTCTGTAGGTTGCTAATGCCCTTGTTTGTCATTGTCATGAGAATTTCCTCCATGGCTTTACATATTAGGCTTGTTAGACTGATGCAGCTATAGTTCCCTCGGTCAGAATGATGGTCCACCCTTGTGGAGGGGAATGACTGTTGTGGTCCTCCATTCACTTGGAATGTAGCATGTTCCAAGGCTGTAGTTGAAGAGTGCCTCAAGTGGTCATGCTTTAGACAATTCAGGAGGCAACTAGGGATATTGTCAGGACCCATGGAGGTGTTGTTCTTGGCTTGAGTGAGTGCTGCCAGCACCTGGTCCTGAGGGAATAATGTTGGAGGGGATTTTACCTGGTGGAGTAGGGGGTGGGGGTGGGGGTGAAGTCTCAACTGAATTTATCATCCAGTAGATTTGCTGTGTCTCCCTGTTCAGAGAAGATGGCACTGTTCACCACCAGTTCAACACACTGCTGGGTTTTACCACTAAGGTTTTGGATATATCTGAAGAAAGCCTTCTGATTGTCCTTAGCATGTAAGGCTACCTGACCTCATGGTTTGGCAAATTGCTCAAGACCTCTTAGTTTCTTGTTTACTTGTATAAGACAGCACTTGTCTTTAAGGTAGCGGATTTCCCTGATTTTGGACATAAGTTTTTTTTTTATTATTATATATTCTGTTAAGATGAGGATTGCACTTGTGGGATTTGTTTTTAGTCTTTGTTTTGAGCTTATTAATGGTAAGTACTTCAGCCTGTATGCAGCCTTTCCATGTTTGTATAGGGACACTGAGTAATTCTGTATAGGTAGTTGTGGTCTCAGGGTTGGTGGGAAACTTGAAATTTGACAAACTGTTACTTAATAGGATGTAGTTTGCCTTGAATGGTTGCTAACTGTTACAGGTTTAGCTGGATTTGCTAGGTTGATTTTTACTTCAAGTCAGACAGCTTTGTGATCTGACCTCACTAATGAGGGCCTGACATGGGGGATGGAGCAATGCTTTTCCATTTTGTTGAGTATCAGATCCAGTATGTATGTTATGGTGGAGTGAGTACTATCTGTTCCAAGGTTTCTGTGTTAATAAAATCCAAGAAGCATGGTATGTGTGAATTTGAAGTGTACATTTCCCAGCATCGAGAGAAGTAGATAAAGTCACCCATGAATAGGGTGTCTGGTTGGAATGCTGAATTGCCTGTTAGTTGAGGTAAGAGTTGTGAGACTCTAGGGGCATAGATGGTGACCTGGAGCTACTCACGATACACTGAGGGACCTAGTCTATGGTGACTTATATATGGAGCACTCCATGGTACCATTCTGGTTAACCAGCATGGAGGTATGTTTGTTACTAATGCAGATCCTGACAACACCACCTTTGGTCCTAGTCTGTGCTGCTGTTGGTCTAAATGCATGGAAGACACTGTGGCCTTCTACTTTAGGAGCACCTTTTATGGCTTTTAACCAAGTCACTGCATAGATTAGTACTTTCACCATGGTGAGGAGGGTTTGGGGGGTGTAGAGTTTTTTGTTTAGGCTCTGAGCTTTAAGCAGAAACATAGTAAGGCTACTTGTAGACTTTTTCATTATATTCTTAGCTTTGTTTTTTGGGCATAGATAAAGTATTAGCCAATATCTGTTTTGGTAATTTTGGTGTAACAGATTCTGTTTACTTTAGAGATATTGCCTATTAGTTCTTAACATTCTTTGTATACCCCAATTCAATTTATAATGACAGTGCGAAGCTCTTTGTTTACCTTTCGTCATCTCCAAATAATGAAAATGTATGCAGTGTACGCCCCCATACCTCTCAACTGTATGAAAATGTATCCAGTGTATGCCCCCATACCTCTCAACTGTATGAAAATGTATCCAGTGTGTGCCCCCATACCTCTCAACTGTATGAAAATGTATCCAGTGTGCGCCCCCATACCTTTCAACTGTACACATTTTCACAGAATGGTCAGATTTTTGCCTCATATTTTTGATTGGTTTCTCATAAAATTGTGTTTTCTTTTTTGGCAAACTGTGTGCAAATCATGGAGGGTTGAAGTAAAAAAAATAACGACAGACATTTGAGTTTCAGCCTTCATACCCTTCAGAAAATTCATGCTAATACAGAACCTGTTATTCTATCAATTTTCTAAGTTTGTAAGAGCAATATTTAAAAAGCGTACCTACTTTTGGGCCTTTGCCCCCCCATTATTTATGTCTTTGTCCAGATTTCTTGTTCTAAGAGGTTGAGAGGTATGTAGCCCAGTCCAGAATAGCCTTGTTTATCAGGGCTTTGTCTACATTTTGCTTCTACTGGTTAATAAATATGGCAATGACACTCCCATTTTGCCATGTTTGAAATGGATTTGTGAATGATAAATCTTGAATTAGAAAAGTACACTTGAACATTTCAGTACCCTAATTTGATGAAAGAATGTCTCTGTTTTGGGTGTATCTATGTGGCAACACTACTTTGCTCAGTGCCAATCATTTTTGAATTGAGTTCTGTGATTACAATTTCAGTTCTCTGGAAACAGAGTAGTTACTTGATTAAGCTAGCTGGTAAAATAAGATAAAGCAGCAGACAACAGAAAGCACTACTTGTCTTCTTACTGGATGTTTACTGGGACAAGTACTTCTGGGACAAACAATGCTGCGAAGTTTACACATCATCTGCCCATGCACTGATGCCTGCCCACAGTGCTTGGTATTTCTACTGAATCTAGCCCAAGCAGGATGCTTGCTACACCTACACATCTTGTTCAGTTTGCCTACGATTGCTAGCTGTGTGTTGTTCTAAAATATCTATACTTAAGGCATATGGGTTATTACTGAATAAGCGAGGCTGCTATGAATCAGTCCATGGCTAATATCCTGAGTAAGGAATAAAAGACTAACTATTCATCCAAAGTGAGAAAGAAAAAGAGAATACTACTCCTCGCTACAATAAATTCACAAATAAATAACCAGTCTTTGTGAAGTTACAGGTGTTCTCCAGCCTTGCAGAACAACTTCACAGCACAATATTGCTGTTGTATGATGCTCTCAGCCTTTATTACCAAATCATTGTATGAGCCATTATTAATAAAAACTGAGAGTAATAAATATGATCACTTTTTATTAGAACAATAAAAAGTAAAATAAAATTAGTATCCTCAGTTCTGCTGGACTTATCTAAAGCTTTCAACACCATTTCCCATTCCCACCTGCTAAATCACCTGTCTAATCTCAATCTCTCCCACAAAACACTTTCCTGGTTCTCCAGCTATCTTTCTGACAGGTCTCAAGCTGTAAAATGGGGCCAGAGCACCACCACCTTCCTTCCCATCCCCACCGGAGTACCCAAAGGCTCCATACTTGGCCCAGTACTATTCAATATCTTTATTAACGACTTTCACAAAGCCTTACCTACCACCAAAATTGTCCAATATGCTGATGATTCCACTTTGATCTGCTCCGCCTCTAACCTAACTGATCTCCAATCATTGACACAAGCTGCCTTCTCTACCACCGAAAACTGGATGCTCCAAAATCACCTATCTCTAAATGCCAACAAAACCAAAATCCTTTTATTCTCTCCTTCAAAATCATTTACTTTCGACAAAAGTTCACTTCAAATAATCAGCCACAACAACTCCATTATAGAGGTCATTCCCTCTGCCAAGCTTCTTCGTGTCACCACTGATGAACACCTAAAATTTAACACTCACGTCCAGCTAAACATAAAAAAAAACCTATATAAAACTCGGCCTACTTTATAGAAACAACCACTTCCTCTCTCCTGCTACTAGACTAACTCTCGCCACAACCTATCTCCTTCCCTCTCTACTGTATGGCACCCCTCTGCTCACCAATGTATCCTCCACTCTCTCCTCCAAATTTGAAGTATGTTACAATAAAATCTCCAGATTGCTACCAAAGCCACATCCTCCTCTCACCACTGTACCTCCCTCCACTCATTAAACTGGCTCGAACTCCCTAACCAACTTTACTTTCTACAAATCACCACAGTCCACAGATTACTGTTCCAACCTACTAATTGCCCTGCACTTTCCAATATCCTACAACCATACATCCCCCTAGAACCCTTAGATCTACCCACCAAAACCTTATTACTGTCCAAAAACCCAAGTGCCCAGCTGGTCAACTTCTGCTGTCCTTCTCCTTAGCTAAAAAATGGAATGCCCTTCCCTCCTCTTTGAGGACCTGTGACAACCTAGAAAACTTTAAAACTCTTCATCATTACTTCCTTTATTTAAACAGGAAATGCAACTGTACTCCTCACCCCATACCTCCCAAGCTCTCCTTCACTCTTACTCCTGGCTAACCTTCTCACATAGGCATCCTCTCTCTAATATAAATTGTATAAAAAACTAAACTGTAAAATCTAGCCTCAAGGCCTTTTGCCTTCTTTCTCACCTAAACAAAACAATAATTGCTTATATTCCTGTAAGTATGTTACCTCTTGTTTGTAATGCAAAGTTTCCTTTGCTTTTACCTGTTGTTTGAAATGCAAAGTTCCTTTATGTATGCTACCTGCTGTTTGTAATGCAAAGTTTCTTTATTTGAAATGCAAAGTCTCTTTATGTATACTACCTGCTGTTTGCAATGCAAAGTTTCTTTATTACTATTCGTGTAACTAAACTATGTATTGTGGAGCTTTTCTCCCTGGGCCTCCACTGAAAATGGGCTCCCTGAGCCTAGTGGACCTCCTTGATCATCAAACTGGAATAAATAATAAATAATAACAAAATGAGTACAAATAACTGGAATCACAGAGATAATGAGAAGGAATCTTTGTAGATACCTATTTAGTTATTTAACTGTATGCTTACCTATAAGAAGATCTTACTTTAAGAAAAACAGTAACTTTTTAGATACATTGTAGATACAGGATATGGCATAAATAACATATTGCTATGATACAATCACAGAACTTGGAGCTCAAGTGATGCTGTCATTGAAATTTCCCAGAAATACTAAAACATAGCACAGTAGTAAAAGTACATAGACTTTGTTGCAGTTTGCCAAGGGTACTTGAAACTTCAACCAGTTCAGCTTTGCCTTGCTTTTGCCAGTGCAGTGCTGTATCAACCCCCTTTCTTTTGTACTGGGTTCACCTTCAACCTTAAGCAGTTCTTGAATACTTAATTAACTCTGTCATAAGTCACAGCTGTTAATGTAGGCCCACTTACATTTTAGTATTACAAGGAAAGCACCTGGTTTACTTTTACTACAATAATATCAAATTCTATATACCTGAATCTCAGAATTCTAATAAGGTCATTTTACGACTTGACTGTAAATGGTAAGGTATCCTGGCAGGATTCATAATTTTATAATCAAACTGTAAGAGTAACAGTCCTAAATTGTAATTCATTAAACAAAGCTAAGCAGCAGTATCTGTTTGTTTGTAGCACAGTATTTACATTTTCATTCATTATATTTTTCAGTATACTGGCTATTTCATATATTTTCACAACTGTCTCCTTTTATAATTACATTAAGCCTACCTAAGGAGTGGGACATGTCTTGATAAGAGCACGTTACAATACATTCTGCACAACCAGATTGGGCCTTAGAATGCTTCTGGATACGCCCATAGAAGTACATAACCCACACCTCATTACATATCAGCACTGCTTATTTTGGCACATACTTGAGGAGATGAAGCATAAATGTATCATTATTTGTAAGAGTGCTTGAAGAGGAAGTGAAACTGTTCCTTGACTCCATTTGAATACACCTTTTTTAAGGACATGCATTAGTGCATATCTGTTTATGAGATACCTGAACTTTAAAAAGATTTTTTTTTTTAATTCTACCTTGCGTTTGATTTTTGCAAATTAAATCTCAATGGTCTGGGTGAATTAGGGGTGGCATAATGTTTTTAATCTGTTGCCTCTAAGACATAAAAATGTACACTCAGTGTTAATACGGGTGTCTACTCTATGCCAAGAACAATGGATGAGATTGTTTTCTTTTCCTAGTCTTAAGCTGGCATCTATTAGTAATGACTTGTATTAGGATTGTTATTACTTGATAGCATGTATTACTTTATTTTATTTATTTTTATTTGTTAACTGGGGTAGAGCACTAATCTGCATGAACTATTTTCATGTTCAGCCCTGCATTACAAATCATTTTAATAAGGACAACATTAAAGCATTAACAGTAATTAGTGATCTGGTGTGGTGACCCCTAACCGGGAAATAAGACTGTAATCATACTTATCGATTTAATATTAAACAATGTTTTGTTACTTGTGTTTGATAATATTATTAATATTTACACTGACATATAAGTAGCCACATGTTTGTATTTATTACACATTTTTACTAAACTAGATTTAATTTGTTTACCATGCATTTGTATATTTTACCTCAGAACCTAGTAGTCTCTGGTGCTTTACTCAGTCTGCAGAGGTCCACTGTATAGTTAAGTAATGTCATGTGCAATGGCTTAAATAAGCCTTTATGATCTGTGTTACATAGAACTGAGAAGTACAGCTCTATCTGCTTGTGTCTTTAAGTTGTAGGGCCATCTTTGTCTTAAACAGATTATTACGGTACAGTTGAAAATGTAATTGGATTTTGTTGAAGGATATAGCTAAGTTGTGAGGATAGTGATTATATAGACCTCTATTCCTAAGACAATAATTCAATTAATCTCTTTATTTATTGCTCTGGCCCTCCTATGACAATTGAGATGACCTTCTTAGTCACACTTTTGACCTGTTTATTCCCTATGGCTCTTTCATTTCCTGGTGGTGAATCACAAGTATACTGAGACTAGCATAGTCCTCCCGAGGAGAATTGGCGATTTCAGCTGCAGACTCCACTCACATGCTTGTTAGTGACCAAGGGGGTATTATTAAATGTTTTTTGAGATAAACACTGTTCTTCATTATGAAGTGATCAATTCACCCTGCTCCACTGTAGACATCTACTTCCATTTGATCATCAGTTTGCACTTCCATGTGATCAATCTCCACTGAGGATTCTGCCATGGTAATTGTGTACATGAGCACACCCACTCCCCTCATCCTAAAGAGAGGTAAGCAGACTTAAGCCTCCCTATTCTTCCTCTCTCTTGCCAACTCCTACTGGCACCCAAGCAGTTAGTCAATCTCAGGTCACAATGATCATCATCAGGACTCTGTCCCTCTATCATAAATCCTTGTCTCACCCCAGGCTAGTGTCTATCCTACATCAACTACTCTACTTCCTCTTCTCATAGGTTCATAGGTTGGTACTGGGCTATCTGCCTAGAGGCATATATTAGCCCAGCCACGTTGTGCGGTATTCACCACCCCTTTAGTAGTTCCCTAGACCCTTCTACTAGCAGCTAGTACCCTTGGCCCCTATCTAGTAGTGCTGTTGGTGTGATCCCCAGTGTGAACTTTCTGTTACCCATCCACTCATCAAGGTTCCTCTTGAAGAGTGATAGTGAGGGGCTCTGTCTTATGTAGATCGTGACCCTGTTCCATAGTAAGGGAAGTCTCTGCGAAGGGAATCTATCCCTACAGCATGTTCTATTCATTGTTGTGTTGAGGTTTATATCCCTAGAGTGTGTAGCTCACGTAGGTTTAGTTTGCTAAGATGAAGCATGTTCAACAATTCTGGGTTGGACATGGCTCTGTATGTTAGACAGAGATTGCCTCTGAGAAAGCGGTATGCAACAGAGAACAGTCTTAGCTTTTTCAATCGTGCTGCATAGGGCAACTGTTTGAGGCCAGTAATCCTCTTGGTTAGGTTCCTTTGTGGTCTCTCCAGCTGCTGGAGATGTCTAGCCAGGTACATTCCAATTGTTGCATTGTACACAATAATGGGTCTGATGAGGGAAGAGTAGAGGGGCACCATTACATCCTTAGATCTTGATGCGAACCCTTTCGTGATCAGATGGGTCACATAGAAGGATTTTAAAACCACTTTGGCAACATGGTTATCAAAGGAAAGCTGACTATCTACTTGGGTCCCTAGATCCCTTATTTCTTCTTCAAATTTCAGGGGATTACCTCCTATGTTGTAGTTTGCGGGTACTCTGTTTTTTCCAAAGGGGATTACTACGCATTTTTTTGCATTTAGCTTGAGACCATGGCTTTGTCACCATGCATCAGTCTCATTTAGGCCCTTCTGGAGGATCTCCATGTCGACCGGAGACTCTATTATAGCACCCAGTTTGCAGTCGTCCGCAAACTTAGTCAGCCACAGCCCTTCCGTGCTTGCCTGTACATCTGAGAAGTATATGCCAAACAGGAGGGGCCCCAGGACAGAGCCCTGAGGCACACCACTCGTTACTGGTCTGGATTCGGACATAGATCCCGTTACTCTTACTTTATGGGATCTGTCTGAGAGCCAGTTTGTGATCCATCTTGTGACGTAAGGGTTTATGCCCAGGCTGGTGAGCTTATCAATAATACCTGAATGGGGAATGGTGTCAAATGCTTTAAAGGTAAGCCATGTGTACCTCCTTTCCCTTATCTATAGCCTGAGTAACTGTCTCAAAGAAATCCACCAGGTTCAGGAGGCATGATCTGCCCTTGACAAAGCCGAACTGTGTGGGGTCCAGCGACTGGAGGTTCCCAATCTCTCCATTTATGAGTTCCATAATGATTCTCTCCATAACCTTACAGATCAGACTGGTCAGGCTTATTGGTTGGTAGTTTCCAGGGTCAGTTGTGGCCCCACCCTTGTTTAGTGGGACCACCATTGACGTACGCCATTCTATGGGCACATATCCTGTGGAGAGGCTGAGACTGAACAGGGTATTAAGATGTGGGGTTAATTCCTTTTGGAGCTTGCGTATGACACAGCCTGGGACACCATCTGGTCCCATGGAGGCAGTGTTTTTAGCTTTAGATAGAGCCTTGTTAACCAACATATCAGTAATAATTGGACTTACACAATTCCCTAGAATGGTAATAGGCCCAGTAGGTGGTTGGGGTGGGGGGGAATTTGCACTGAACCTGTCAGCCAAGATGTTAGCAATGTCAGAAGGGTCAGTGTATTTTGTTCCATTTTGTACTAGCTCAGAACAGACCTGAGCATTGCCATTTAGGTTCTTGATGTAGCCATAGAAGGCCTTATAGTTATCCTTGGTATCCTTGGCAACTTTCTTTTCAAAATTAGCTTCAGTTGACTTGATGAGGGCCCTCAATTTCTTACTAATGCTGATCAGGGATCCCATCCTGCTCCCTATCTTTCCACCTCTATCGATACTGCAGCTCCTTATGTCCCTGCTTACATCCATCCTTCTATTTTTAGTCACATGTACAGGAAAGCCAAAGATCATTTGGTAAAGAAGATTGGGAGGAAAATGAAGAAGGCAAGAGGTGAGAAAGATGTCCAGCCTAGAGATGGCTGGTTGTTTTGAATGACCATCACAGGTCTTCTATCAGTCATGACTGTCAAAACAAAAAGGTAGGAAAGTGATTCTGAATTGACAGTCTGGCAGTAGTTGACATGACATCTCAGTCATCATCATCATCTGAAGAAGGCTGGTGGTTTCAGTCGAATGCGCTTATGTGAGTAAACTGTGTGTAGATCATCTTGGTTGCTGATTTTTTTGTTTTATACCCTACATTGATCAATAACATTACAGTAACCATGAAATGGTGGTAAACCTCTTTGCAATAAATCCACGAAAAAGGGCAAATTATAAAACCAGGGATAAAAATTGAAAGGGAGATATTCCACGGTGATTCTCTTTCACCACTGTTGTTTTGTCTTGTCCTTAACTCATTAAACTGCTTACTTAACAGAGAGAGAGAGAGACTATTTTACTTGTGGGTTGGATATATATTCTCTCTCTTTACAGTCATTCTAAATTAATTAGGAATTGATTCTGTTAGACAACAACTGCCTTTTACTAGATACAGTTCTAGCAATAATGTTTTATATTTAGTGATCAAGTTTATCTTCAGTTTATGGGAATATGATATTTTCAGTATGGAAGGCCACTGACATATACAATAACACAAGCTTGTTTAAAAGTCAAATCTCTTGCTTTTTTGTTTTTGATATAATAAAGAGTAGACGTATATATTAATTTTGCAACATATTTTCTGCAATGCACTGGTAATATTTCTATTAAATGTATTATTATTTTATATATTTATTTATTTGAGGGATCTCTTTTCATTCTAAGGCTTTTTTATGTTCCCTGAACAAAGAAGCAAATCACAGAACTAAGTATTTTATAAATGTATATTTATTTCAAAGCTTTTTTTTTTCTAAACAAGAAAACAAACCTTTAAACAAAGCATTACAAACAACTGTTATAGAAAATATTAGCACAGTAAAACACATCATTGTATTTGCTGCTATATAAAACAGCTGAAACCTTCCAAATAAAACCATTTCAGTAACAAATGTTAGAGAGACACAATGCAAAGCTTGTACCCCTTTCAATAAAGTTTTATTTAAATTAATGCTGACAAAAATGAACATGACTAATAAATTAAAAATGATGAATACATCGGTATTAAATGTTAACAACCATGACTTCCATTTTAGATTTATATTGTCTGTCAATCCACTTAATTTGTTGACTTTAAATCTTCTTTCCATTAAAAAAATCTACTACCATGGTAGGTTACTAGCAAACCAAATAAGCAAAACAGGGGAAAAAATCAAGAATCTAAGTGTTTATACAATGATATGTTTTACTGCTGTAAAATTAAACCGCTCCCATTTTTGGGAATACCTACTGCATGTTCTGTAATTAATATTGCTCAGGTTCCCTTATTTAGGAAGGCTGACAACCTTTAATCATTCTAACCACTTCGTAGTAACTGTTTGGACCTCATTACCAAAAGCTATTGTTATCTTATATATACATATATATATATATATATATATATATATATATATATATATTGTTTGTCAGTACAAAATGTTCTTCCTGTTTGGGAGATATCTGACTTTTCCAGTCTCTCGTAATACATCTATCTCTTAATCACTAACAACAACAGATACACAAAATCTAAACTCATTCCGTGCTCATCCCATGCAAACAAAATGTACCACTAAAAACACTGATTTCTCCAATACTAGTTACTGTGGCCAAGCTTCTGCTAATACATGACTTTCCACTCAAGGTAAGTAACCGTTTGGCCATCCTGTGGAACTTTTCCCCTTACCCCCGTGGTAGTGTGTGATCTTGGAGTTGAGTATTTAGTTAGGAGTGTGTGGGGGTGAAGCCCCCCACATGGTGTTATTATTTTTTTTTTTTGGGATGTCCAAGAGGTTATCTCAAGTGGAAAGTCGATGTTCCGGATGTTGGTCTTCTGGTTTTTCATTCCTGTCATTTCGGCGAAGTGAAAGTCAGTGATGTGGCTGTTTGGGTAAGTAAAGTAGACCTATATAAGTATATATATATATATATATATATATATATATATATATATATATATATATATATATATATATTTATATATATATATATATATATATATGTGTGTGTGTGTGTGTGTGTGTGTGTGTGTGTGTGTGTGTGTGTGTGTGTGTGTGTGTGTGTGTGTGTGTGTGTTTAAGACAGTTAAATTGTAGAGGGAAGTCAAATTATTCTAACACTTTAAATAGATAGCCCCAGATTAATGAATTAAATGTTTTTTGAATTGTAACACTATGAAAATAGATGATTGTTTATTATCATTCAGGATACTGATAAGAGTTATTAATCTTTTAATATTATCAAAGGTCTGTCTTTTCTGCATGAAGCCTGCTTAATCTGTATTGATAATATATATGATGGGCTCTTTTGTCAATTAATATGGACATAAAAATGTTGTAGTTAGTGTTTAGGTCTATAAGACGAACATACTTGTGAGTGTTTATTTATTTTTTTTAAATTGAGTTATTAACGAGCATTTCCATATGGGTAGAATTTCTTCTTTTAGTTATATCTCTAAGGATTTTATAGAAAAAAGTGTAAAAAGTTTTGTGGAAATATAAAAATTAGTGATTAATTCAGCTATACACAATGATTTATTTGGTTTATTTATTTATTTTTTTGGTAGTGTCTTTAAGGGAGATATTTTTTTATTCAGTAGGCTGCTTTTCAGTTCAGGTGAGATCTTCTGAAAGAGCTTCACCAATAAATGATGTTACGTATTTTTTAAAAGAATAATTTTTTTATTTTTGTTATTCAATGACAGAAATGTCTAAATCCTAGTATTTCTCCGAGGTTTGTGTATATTTTATTATTTTTAGTATTCTTTATTTCTGTAATATGGTTAGATCTGCTTTGCATTTTCACTCTTTTAGAAAGATTATGTATGCACTTTGGTGACATAGCATATGATGCTATTTTTAATTTTTTATTCTTAAAGATGTCTTATGAGATAAAAGTTTGCAATATTTATTATTTACTGCTTGTATAGTAATTTCTTCAAGTTGTATCTATTTTTTTAAGTTTATATTTATCTTCCTGTAGTTTGTTTTGAAAGTCTGCAAGTTTTTATTCCATTCTCTTACTTTCCTTTTATACCATGTTAAAGATTTGCCAAATAGATAAGCCTTAAGAGAGTCCTAAATCATGAATTTGTTAACTAATTTCTGAATTAATGCACATGAAGCATTTTATTTCTGAAAGTAGCCACAGTGTGAATTCCTTTAAGTAGAAATTGTATTTATTACTGGCAGTCTTTTAAAATCTATTTTAAAGTTTAAGATAAGGGCATTATGATATAGGACAGTGTATTATATTGGCATTTAGTATTTTAGAATTAATATCATGTGAATTTAGGATTCTAGCAAGTCTAGTTTGGGTGCAATATTTGTAAGAGTATAGTGGATAGTCTAAGGATGTATGGTCCTGTATATTAAATGGATCTTTTAATCTGAAAATTTCTATCCAATTTTTATGGCTTTTGTTTTTGTAGTTATTCTCAGTTTCTTAGAAGTTTAATAAACAATTGAAGTATCCACCTAAGTTATATTACCGTGTGTTTAATTTGTTATAATGTCTAAGTGTTTTTTGGCTAAATATACCCAGTCCTGGGACCAAATTTAAATTAGCTATTGTCTATAGTCAATTATTATATTTTATAACTAGAGATAATAGTCCATCATGGTCTTCATATTATATAGATGATCTGAGGAAATAATACATTATTTTCCAAAGACTCATAACTCCTCTTCTTTTGAAGGTAGATTGAACCAAAATATTTGTGCCATGTTTGTTTCTAGATATTTCATCAGGTTTATGCTTTTAATTTATATAAATCATTAGTATTTAGTGGTAGCAATGCTAAATACACAGTAAAGAAATAATAGCATCTGCTGGTAAATTATTAAATATATTAACAAATATGTAGTAAAACAATGTACCTCTTATATTTGTTTTCGTAACATAGTAAAGCTTTTCAGGCATGCAGAGAATTTTACAATAAAAATAAAATTTAATGAGAATCAATATCCTTATGCATATGGAATTATGCAAGTATAAGAAGTAAAGAAGCAGAACACCATGCATAGAATTAATGAGATATCAGATAAAATAAATGGGTCTTAGTGCTGTTCAGTAGTTAATCATCATTATGGAGGGTTTTTTTTTCTTTTCAAGTTATATTCGCCTGTTATAGAGGTAACTTAAATGTTGCTGAAAGTAAAATATTTTAAAAATAAAAGAATATAGAAGTTATGTTATTTCTTTGTCATAAACTAGTTTCTTCATTCATATCTCTTATCAGAATAAAATGAAAAAGAATAATAAACAATATGAATTGAATCTAATGTATCTTAGGTTATTTTTGAATAGATATAGCTTTGATATTGTTTGTATGTGTTAATGAGTATAACTTTGAATTCTTGCCAAATTATACTAAGAAGACAAATAGTTACACTTATTCAAGTTCCACTTAAGGATATAGAACACATTTTTTCTTGGTTATTAACTTAAAAAATAGCTGATTTTTATTTAAATATTGTTACATTTTAAATCTATAAGAAATTTTGGTTATTTATGAATTAATTATATGTCAATTGTGCTTTAGTCTCTGATTTGTAAAGCTAATGCATGGTATTTCATGAGAACGCAAATGTATTTAGTATCTATAACAAGTGTCCTATTTGTTAACCATGAGATCAAAATATTGTTAGAGAATACATATCTTTCACCTTTGAGAACTTATAACAATAAGTCTTTATTAACTTTTCTTCCCTGTATCTAAATTGTTCATAATCATATCACAGTCACTTAACCTATGTTATATATTCACATTTCTTCAGCATTAAATATCCTGATAAGAAATTTTTTTTATATTTTCTGTTTGTCTCTGTGTCTCATCATATACCAGGAATTAAACAAAACACTTTGTACATGCTCACTTCAGTGATACAAAGTATCAGCACATCAGTAAAGCAGTACTTTCTCATAAGACAATTTCACGAAGGTTGACTCAGATTTTGATTTTTCCCTCCCTCTCTCAAAATGTGTTAGGTGAACATCTTATCACACATTCAGATCTGCCATCATTCTCTAACACTAATGAGTCTGCATGCAGTCAAACAGTTGACAGGCCCTGCCATATTATAGGATGACAGATAAAGAAGAAAAAACAGGTAATGTACAGGAAACACGGGGGTCATTATTGCAACAGAATAAAAAATGTTACCATTTCCTGTTCCTCTTCTGTGACATAGTTCAGGCTATGTGCCTGAGAAACACAGCTTAGTCAGTTTATTATGTTTCAATGGATAGCTAGTTCTCTTACAAATCAAAAAAGTCTTCTGATAAATAATAAAGACCAAGTGATCTATCTCAGCATAAAAAGGTATGTGATCACTTTATGGTGTAACTTGTAGTGACACTTAAGAAAGTTGCTGGTATAGTATTGAGTATGAGACAGTGTAAGAGGAAATTGCTGGACTCACCCCAAGAGTCTCTCACCATGGATACTGACTTGCATGAGGGAGAGGGGTCTCACAAATCATCATCTGATGATGTCTCCTTTGGAGACATCCTTGAACTCCTCAAACAAAAGGGTGGCTGGTCTGTCCACAGCCTATCTCCTGAAAAATTGGTATATCTTGAAGCTTTCAGGACTGGTCTACCTCCTGGATAGCCTTGACTGCCAACAAGCTTGTAGATTTAATTTGTCGAAAGGCTTGGAAGGAACCTGACTCATTTGAACCCATCCCCAAGAGACCAGATAAAATTATGGCAACTCAAGTAGAAAGGCAATACTGGACTAAGGACATACTGGCTGATGTCATGTTTGTGGCCGTGGCCACCAGAAAGGAACTAACTAAAGATAGTTCATCTGTCCACAGCCATAATAGAGAGTCTAGGGTGATGGACAGGTTTTGGAAGTGAATGTATGCTTCAGCTACCTTTGGTATACGTTCGCTGAATTATCTAGTCCACTTTATAAGATCCCAAAGGGATCTGCTCAATGAATTTTCTAACTCATTAGCAAGGACCTCTCTACTGAAGGGGAACAATCATCTGTGGCCCCTCAGTTGACTACCTTACAATTGATTGTGAACTTGTCCATGAGGCCCATCTTCCACTCAAAAGAAGGCACCTCGCTGTTGTATGCCTGAATGCACCTGTGTGATTTTGTGGAGCCTTTTAAGTCTTTTCATCAATCATCCGTTTAATGGATCTTCAGTTTTCAGACCCAAGGTGAAAAAACACTTGTCAGGTGTGAAAAAGATGGAAAGACTTTGTCTGTTGTGGGAGTTCATTTTTTGACCCCCCCCCCCCCCCACAAATATTTTCAAGGAATCATTGCAGAGGCTGCAAAATGTTGTTCAAAAAATTGCAATGTCCATTCCAAGGCACACTTGGAACTGGTTTTCAAATTGGAGGCAGAGGGGGAAATGATAATGGCAGAAGATGCCCCATGGCAGAGGAGGCCCACAGAATACAGAGCCCAGAGATACTTTTTTGATGGGCCCTATCAGCACTCCTGAAAGGAGGCATGATTATCTTCTTCTGGAAGCAGTCAGGTATCAACTTTCCTTGCACCAAACAGCTTGGCTAAATATAACAAATGATACTTGGGTGCAAAGAATTACCACAGTATATACCATATCCTTTTTCCTTCCACCCTCAGCAATAACAAAGCTCCCTGATGTTCCACCCAATCAGAGGCAGCCAGCAGCTTAACAAATTCAGCAGCTGCTCACAAAGAGAATCATCCAAAAGGTCCCACCAGACAAAATAGGATCCGGAACTTATTCAAGGTTCTTTTTGTTTCCAAAGAAGATAGGGGACTGGAGACTGATTTTGGATCTCAGTGTGCTAAATAAGTTGGTCATGCACATCAAGTTCCAGATGGTCATGGTACAGTCCAATATACCCTTTCTGGGAAAGGATGACTAGATGTGCTCTATAGACCTCCAGGATGCATACCATCACATAAAAATGAACAGACAGTCCAGGAGGTACATACCCTTCTGAGTGAGAGACAGTCACTATTAATTCAGAGCACTGACCTTTTGGTCTTACCACAGCCCTCAGGGTGTTTACCAAATGCATGGCTGTGGGAGAAGCACATCTATTTGGATGACTGGTTCATCACCACCCCAACCAGGCATCAACTGGTAAAAGC
The DNA here is from genome assembly GCF_019279795.1 of Protopterus annectens. Taxonomy (NCBI): domain Eukaryota; kingdom Metazoa; phylum Chordata; order Ceratodontiformes; family Protopteridae; genus Protopterus; species Protopterus annectens. Next base: position 879,914,068 of record NC_056728.1, on the reverse strand, counting down.
AAGAGACTAGGTACTAACAATTTGCTTAATTCTTGGAATCACCGTAAATCATAACAAATTGCATTTGCAACCCACCCAGAAGCTGGAATTCATAGGCACAATCTTCAACACATACTCCACGGTTGTGTCCCTTCCATTATCATGAGTACAGACTATCAGAAACCATGTCAGAAGAATCATCTGCAGTATGAAGATTTCAGCCAGAATTGTTCTGCAGGCTCTAGGTTCAATGTCTGCAGCCATAACCCTAGTGCCCCTGGCAAGGTATCACATGAGACTTTTACAATGGATGCTGCAAATACAGTGGTCCTTTTTCAGTCACCCTATGTCTGCAAAGATAAGAGCGACGCAAATATGTAAACGTTACCTCTCATGGTGGATACAGCCCCAACAAGGTTGACCATTCATACTTCCTCAGCCCAAGGCCATAGTGACCGCAGACACTTCTCAGATTGGGTCGGGGGCATTATCTGGGGAAAACAGTCCAAGGCACTTGGTCCCCAAAGAAGCCAATCTGCATATTAATGTTCTAGAGATGAGAGTGGAGCTTCTTGCACTGCAACTACTCCAAGCCTCTCTCCCTCTCAGGACAACTGTGATTCAAACAGACAATATGTGAGTAGTTTGGTATATCAACAAACAAGGAGGAACCACATCTTATCCCCTGCATTGAGAAGCTCTCAGAGTATGGCAGTAAGTGAGCCTCCAATTGCTTTCGGGTGGCAATGCACATTCTAAGGAAGTCTAATGTGATAGCAGACAAACTCAGCAGGTCCATCCTGTTACCTCATGAGTGGTTCTTCAACCACAAGGTGGCAGAAATGATTCTACATCAACATTTCTATCAATGGGGTTAGCCTTGCTGTGATCTCTTTGCATCTCCCCTACAGACAAGTGAAGCAACTTCTTTGCTCTAGTCCCCCTGCTGGGGGAGTCAATGAGCGATGCTCTTCTCCATGATGGGCCCCCACAGTCTGTTAAATGCCTATCTCTGAACTCCCTTGATCCCCAGATTTTTACAGAAAGCAGCCAGATTGAAGAACAGAGTCATCCTCATTGCACCTTACTAGCCTCGACAAGTGTGGTTCCCCTTTCTTTGGCTTCATCTACTGTCTCCACCTTGGATTCTGGATATGACTGCAGACCTTCTGTCCCATCCAACATGACTGATTTGCCCAGACAATTTAAACATCAGACTAAGACCATGGTTTTTCCAACTCTGCGGATGGCCAGGAAACCTATGCCCCCCCCCCCAAGTCCTTTCCATTCTGTTGTTGTCATAGAAACCATCCACCAGAAAACTGAAAAGCAAAGGGAAATGATTTCTTTATTGGGATGTGCAGAATCACATAGCTTCTATACATGCAGTACTTGAATTTTTATCAGGGATGTTTAATAAACAAGCACGTTCATCTATGGTTTAAGTTCAGCTAGCAGCAATTTCAAATTTCTACGCTGAATTCCAGAATTCTTCTTTTGCTTCTTCAAAAATTTGTAAAGTATTTTTGAAGGGTACTCTCTTGCTCAGACTTCCCTTCAAATAACCTGTCCCCCAGGGATTTAAGTCTAGTACTTCAAGCTCTGACTCTGGTTGTTATAACTTCAACCAGAAGAATATCAGCACTTCAGGCTTTATCCTCAAAACCTCTTTACTTAGTTTTTCATAAGGATAGGGTTACCTTACATATCCAATGCTTCCTTGCTACTGAAGGTAGTGTCATAATCCAATATTAACCAAACCATTAACCAACCCATATTATTTCCAAATTTCAGTAGCAAAGGTGAATACTTGTTACATTCACATGATGTGCACAAACCGCAACAGTTTTACTTACACTGTACATAGGATTTAAGGAAATCAGATCAACTGTTTATTTACTTTGCACACCATAGATTGCAGGAAGCTGTCACTAAAGTATCAGCAGCCAGATGGATAACAGAATGTATTTCCTTTGTATACAAAAAATTCAATATTCCTCTCCCGAGACATGTGAATGCTCATTCTATTAGACTTCCACTGTATTCCTATCTAGAGCTTCATGAATGATGTTTGTGCAGCTGCTACTTGGTCAAATCCACATACCTTTATCAATCACTACAAATTGGATCTAGTTTCAAGAGGGAAAGCAGCTTTTGGTTCAGACATTCTCAGGAACATCCTTACTTAGTGTCCACCCTGGGCTCAGGTAGCTGGGGACACTGTCCCATATGTTGAGGATGAATGAAAATTGACATTAGATAAAAAAGTTATGTTCTTACCATAATGTTCCATCTGTGTTGCCCATTTTCATTCAAACTAAATTCCCACCCTCCTACCCCCCTCCCCTATAGGAAGAAGCATGTATATGAGGACACATTCAACACCTCATGTTCCTAGGGTGTTGAATTCCAGTGATGGCAACTTGCATGGTTTCTTATTTCTTTCCTTTCCTTCTATGTCCTTTTTTTCAAGCTATATATATTATCTGAGGGGAATAGGGAGCAGAGCATTATGGGTAAGGGAGGAGCTTGAGAGTTTGCAGGCTTCCAGGAGCTGAAATAAAGGCAGAGTCAGATCTGAGGGTCAGATCCGAATACATTGAGGATGAAGAAAATGGACAACAGAGATGGAACGGTATGGTAAGAACATAACTTCTTTTTAATATTTTATGTTATTTCCATGAATAACTCAGAGGTTACAATTATTTGAGTCCTGAAAACAGCTTTTTATGTTTAAGTTTCAATGTCTGAAGTTGTAGTTTTCTGAAAAGGTTTTCCATCTCAGCCAAAGATTGTTCTGTTTTTTCTTTCTAACATGCATCTAAACTGTTTTCTCCATTCCATATCTTCAATAATAGGAGATGCATTGTGCTTTTAATGAAAGAAGTTGATTCTTCTATTTTACCAAAAGTCCTGACACCATTTGATAGATGTTTATATTTGAATTACAGATCACTTCAGCTTTAGTGTTATTTTGCTTAAGTAATTCCAATAATGGCCAGCATTTTTCCTCATCTGAGTGGTTTTGGCTGAATAGCCATTGTCTAATCTTGTGATTATAACCAAGCTGTTTTTAATACAAGTTCCTTATCAAGGTAAGAAAGAAACTATTACTATAGACACCGTGTTAGCAGGTGCTGGCTTACTTATTGCCCTGTGGGCTCTTTCAATGGCATAAGAAATACCTTCCTGAAGATTTAGGCACTTTGGTATCTAGAATGATAAGAAATGTATTATATATATGCCTTCTGTCTTTTCTGTTAAATCAAGGTCATACAATTTGTTTTGCAAAAGCTATTTTGTTTTAGAAGAAAGTCTGTTTCCAATTTTTTTTAAGTCTTCCTTCAATATGTGTTAAAGCAGTTTTGCTGTCTGTAATTGTTGTCATTACTGAATAAATTTTCTTAATATATGTGCTTGTTTAAGGCTGTTTTTTTTAATTATCCAGGTTATCATGAAAAACATCCATTTTTAAGGAAAGTTCTTGAAGTGCAGGCATTACTTATTCTAAGTCCAATTTTGTGAGGAGACTGAATAAGAGTGCTTTGAATTGTTCACCTTCTCAGAATGCCAATAAATCTCCAAATTATTTTGACAGGAAAATGTTAACATAACTCCGCTATCTCCACCAGATTTTATAAAGTTAGAGACAAAGTATTAATAATATAGTTGGTAAAGTAATTTAGTTTCTAAAATGATACTCTCGGGGAACAAAAAATAATCAAATGGCAGAGCTCTGAAAGTGTGCTGCTTTTACTTGGTCATCTAGGCTCTGCCTTTCCAAAGGGCATTAGTTTAGCTGTTAGTATGAAGAGGTTTGTGGTTATTGAGAGATATAACTGCCCGAGAAAAACTATTATTAAACTTAATAGTGACGTCTGTACCTTGGTTGGCATTAGAAGGAACAGGCTGGATGGTACAGCTGGGATAAAGTACATTATTAACTGTAGACCAAAGGTATTTCTGATTAATTTTATTATTTTCTGAAGGTTGGTGAAGTAGGTGTATTTTTATCTTGTTTTACTCTATTTTTTATTACATTTTGAAGGAGTTGACAGGTTTGAAGTCTGATTTGTTATTGGGCCATATTTTCCAGGCTTTGTCTCTTTTGATCACATATTGCTTGGTTTCTTTGGTTAGCATTGTACTGATTTATTATTTATTTTCATGGTACAGATTGGAGTGTGTCTATTCAGGGCATTTAAGAAATTGGAGTTAAAGTGAGCTACTGCATCATCTAGAGAGACTGTGTGTGTTGAGGAGACCCACTGCAAGTTTTTAGGTTAGAGACAAAAGTCTCTGATTGAATGCGGATAGATATTTGACTTGACTATATCTATGTTCGTTCTGCCTTTAGTGGCATGGGTTGGGTGATGGTCTCCCAGTACATCAGGAAAAGATCCAGTAGAGATGATTTTGTCAGGTGCATTTGTTAGGATCCGATCTATGGTAGTGAAGAAGTATGAGACATTCTTAAACCTACTAAGGGTTGTGATAAGCTGGGTAAAATTATAAAGATTTATGACATTTTTAGTAGTGTTGCAAATAATTGATTTCCTGTCAGTATTAAAATTACCTAGAATTAGGTTTTCATACTGCAGGTTGCTTGAGTTCTGTTGAGTAATTCTTCTGTGACAAGGATTTTGCTATCAGGAGGTATGTAGTAGATATGAGACAGACTTGTCTACTATTTAACTTTAAGGAAGAGGTGAGTATTTCAGCCTTTGGGTGAAAGAAAGTGTAGTACAAAGCAAAGATAGTTTAAAGTTATTTTGATAAATGATCGCTATTTCAATGTCTTTCCTTTTAGTCCTGTCAGTTCGTGGTAGGCTGTAGCCTGGATGGAGAATTTCTTTGCCTTTTATGACAGTTTTTGATCTGGCAGTTAGTACAGAGGAATAGGGAGCTGTTAACAGCTGATTCATGTGGTCCAGTAGTCCAGGTCTGATTCTGCCAGTCTCAGTTGTCTAACTGTGTAACTGAGCAGGTCACTTAACCAGGCAGCACACACATGCTGTCTGATAAAATAAAATAAAGTAATTTAAGCCAGGTTTTTGTTCTTGTAATTATGTAAGCAGGACTGACAGGTAAAGCAGGCATGAAATCTACAATTTTCTTGCAGATGCTATGGAAGTTTATGTCGTAATGGAGTAGTACAGAGTGGATAACTAGGTATGGTAGTTTGTGAGCTTTGTCATTATGTATTTGGGTGGCATGGGTTAATGGAGTTGAGTCTGGGTCCGAATTGGGATGTTTATTTAAAAAGTTTGGAATTAAGCGAGGAGTTTTCTTCTGGCAAAAAGTATTGTCATTATTCCATATATTGGAGTTGTTGCTTAATGGCGAGACTTCTGACAAGTCCTTCATCCTCCATGGCACTAAGCAGGCTTGCCTTTTATCTCTGGGCTTGTATGTAGTAATGATTGAAAAACTGGTCCTGAGAGGTAGAAAGTATTTACCAACTTGGAGGCCCAGAGGTCAGCTCTAGCGGTGTAGGATGATAATTCCTTGACTGTGGCCCCAATGGTCAAAGCTCAAATACTTGCTTAGGTGTCTCAGAGCTGGTAGGGTGTGATGGTCATGTCCATCCTGAGAAAGGGTGGGATAGACCTGACTCTGCACTACACAAAACCTTGGAGGCCTGGCAAAACAAATAAGTGGCCAGCATATAGAAGTTAGACTCACCACCCTGCTGTCTGCTGGTAGTCTTCAAAGCAGCATTGTGGAGGCAGGCACTCATGTAGAGAAAGCACTGTGGCATTTGTGATGAGGAATAACAGACATGTCTTGCTTAGGGGCTTGGTTAAATCATTATAAATACCCTCACTGCCAAATATTTTAAGAGATCATAAAGCACACTCATAGTTGCCTGATCGACAGCTTCCTTCTTGACACCTCTCACTCAGATTTCAAATGAATTTGCAGGGTAAAAGAACAAATGGGTTCTGCCCTATTTTAGTTTGTTTGGCAGGGACATGGGCAAAATCACACAGAAATCTTTTTCTTGAAAATATTTGTAGTTAGTCACTGAAAATATAACAGAGAGACACACTACAGGAAGCCATGAAAGCATTTAAAGAATTTGGTATTGTATCTACACTGTCATGCAATTATGTTAAGACAGTATTAGGCTAGCCCGGACACAGAAAAAGGTCTGAGGCTGTGCACAGAAATGAGAGAAGTAGATCTTTCGAAACATCTGCATATGAAGGTTAGGCTCCACCATAAAATAGACAGTAAGGAATTTCACTGAATTAAGAAATAGAATAAAATCCTTGTTAAGAAGAAGAGGAAAGAAGTTGCAGTCACTTTCGTGGTGGGTTAATGTAATTCAGGTAGATTACCCCATTAGTCATCAATTTGCTCATTGGTTAGTTATGAAGGTAAAGCTAACCAAAGACTAGTCAAGGGGTATGTTAAGGGTAAACAATCCTCTATAGCTAATCTTATACTCTGTGTGCCAGTTAAATCAGGTAGCTGGGATTACTCCATTTTCTAAAGTTTTAGGAAGAAAATGAATGCCAGATTGACTGTTTAGGAAGAAAAGTAGAAGTAGAAAATAAATGACAATACTAGATAAGCAAATGGTGGTCAGGACTCCTAAGGAGAGGATATCTGAAATGGCTATGTTTGGAAAGGAAGAGAATATGATACCATCCAGATATTATAGGTTTTAAGTCTAAAAAACTATACAGATATGGAAGGACACAGTAAATGTAGAATGGGATCAACATGAGCAAGTTAAGCTCTCTTCTTCTCTAGGTACAACTTTCAGGTCTGCTTCCCCTCTAGAAACACGGAGTCAGCTAAGGATCTCAGAGTCTGAATGGCATATAGATGAGACATTTCTGAGTCTTGTTGTTACCCAGTACACTGCTGGAGGAGTATTAAGAAAGACACCAGGGGTCTGATCTGTCCATATATGATGGATAAAAGAAGCAAGGCTAACACTCAAAGGGCTTTGTAAAAGCTAAGGACATAAGCAGCAGTGTACCTAAATTCAACTTACTGGGAAGGATTAGGTGGTGTCTGATAAGAAACTAGCCCATGATCTGAAATCAGTCAATGAAAGTGAGATTTAGACAGCACCTTTCGGATTCTAAACCCTCTAAGCAAGGTAAGGAGGGCTGCAGATGCTGGAGGTGTGGTATTAAGGAAGGAAATTTACTGTATATAATTTGGACCATCATAAGAACTACTTCTAGATATACCTCTCAACTGTCTACTCCAGATTTTGGCCTCATATGTTTGATCTAATTCTTATTAAATCTGTGTTTTTCCAGGCAAATCATTGAGGACTGAAGTCACTAATGACAGATATTTGAGTTTCAGAATTTACATCCTCCAGAAAACATAGGACTGAAGTCACTAATGACAGACATTTGAATTTCATACTAAATCATCCAGAAAACATATGCTGATGCAATACTTGTTATTCTAGCAATGTTTACAAATTTATGGGAGCAATATTTAAAATATGTCCCTGATTTTGGGCCCTGGAATTCTTGCATTAACAGGCTGGGATTTAAGTTTCTATATGGAAGGAGAGTTGCAGTTACTGGAAGGCACTGCATAAGTATGAAACAACTTTTTCTTGGAAATCCTGCTCCTGAAGTAATTACCAGCACAAACAATTGTGGTTTACAGAAAAACTAGAGCTTAGCCTCAAGTGATATAGAGATGTGAAGCCACCATACAGAGAGAATGGTGTTGAATATTGTTCAGACACAGCTCCACGTGGTCCTGTTGAGTCTTCCTGGCTACAGAGAACTGAAAAAAGCGACTGCTTTCCTGATTAAGTATCCTGCTGTTTTTTATATTTGTTTTACCTTCTACTGCTTACCTAGAGCAAGCTTTAACTGTTTTCATAGTTATTTACTGCATTTTTTATTATCTGCACTTAAAAGTACATTTTAGTCGAAATTAGTCTAATTCAAGTCGAAAAGTGTTTGTTTGCTGTTTAATTTAATTTAATTGTTTGGCTGCCCACTAAAGTGTGCTAGCCTGTACTACTGACTTATTGCCTTTTCTGCATTTCTGTGTGTTTCTATTTAAAAACAAAAACAAAAAAAATATTCCTTGTTTTCCTGCCTCTCCTAAACTAGTTAGACCAGTTTACAGGCCTTGCTGTATCCTGGGCTGTGTTGTAGTTCCTGTGTTGTCCATTGCCTTACTTGGATAGAAGGAAGTTTCTTAGCTCACCAGTGGGAGTGGGGAGCCTTGAATAGCCTACCTGTCCTTGAGGGAAGAGACCTCAGCACAAGAAGCTGTAGTAATTGGTCATTTTGGACCATTTCTAGCTCTTTTGAAGTTCCCTGGTTAAAATCTGCCTCTGGCATTTTTTGAAGCCATATTGCTCAGACACAGCTCCACGTGGTCCTGTTGAGTCTTCCTGGCTACAGAGAACTGAAAAAAGCGACTGCTTTCCTGATTAAGTATCCTGCTGTTTTTATATTTGTTTTACCTCCTACTGCTTACCTAGAGCAAGATTTAACTGTTTTCATAGTTATTTACTGCATTTTTATTATCTGCACTTAAAAGTACATTTTAGTCAAAATTAGTCTAATTCAAGTCGAAAAGTGTTTGTTTGCTGTTTAATTTAATTGTTTGGCTGCCCACTAAAGTGTGCTAGCCTGTACTACTGACTTATTGCCTTTTCTGCATTTCTGTGTGTTTCTATTTAAAACAAAAAAAATAAATATTCCTTGTTGTCCTGCCTCTCCTAAACTAGTTAGACCAGTTTACAGGCCTTGCTGTATCCTGGGCTGTGTTGTAGTTCCTGTGTTGTCCATTGCCTTACTTGGATAGAAGGAAGTTTCTTAGCTCACCAGTGGGAGTGGGGAGCCTTGAATAGCCTACCTGTCCTTGAGGGAAGTGACCTCAGCACAAGAAGCTGTAGTAATTGGTCATTTTGGACCATTTCTAGCACTTTTGAAGTTCCCTGGTTAAAATCTGCCTCTGGCATTTTTGAAGCCATATTGCTCAGACACAGCTCCACGTGGTCCTGTTGAGTCTTCCTGGCTACAGAGAACTGAAAAAGCGACTGCTTTCCTGATTAAGTATCCTGCTGCTTTTTATATTTGTTTTACCTTCTACTGCTTACCTAGAGCAAGCTTTAACTGTTTTCATAGTTATTTACTGCATTTTTTATTATCTGCACTTAAAAGTACATTTTAGTCGAAATTAGTCAAATTCAAGTCGAAAAGTGTTTGTTTGCTGTTTAATTTAATTGTTTGGCTGCCCACTAAAGTGTGCTAGCCTCTACTACTGACTTATTGCCTTTTCTGCATTTAGCGCAGAGTTGCCACTAGAGCACCATCGGGCAGCGCCGGTTAAACAAGGTTAAACTATTTCTGGCTCCGTAAAGTCTGCTCTTTATTTTTTCCCTTAGAACTGCTCTACTTGTAATCTAAACAGTCTATTCTCTATCTGTAAAGCTCAGCACTTGTTCCTAAAGCATTTTTAGTCAGGTAAAGCACTTCTATATTATACAAAGTACTTCACTAGCTTAAAACCCCTTGAGTACCCACTTCCCTATAGGTCCTTTCTGACTCAGTTACACAGCAAACTTTTCATTTCTTCTAGCATGTCAAAGGGTCAGTTGCTAGCGTCCTCTCCTGCTCAGCTGGTGAATCTGGGAATATTGAGGCAATGTTACAATTGCCTCATGTACACAGACAACCCTCTCCTCCTCCCACAAAACACAAATACATGCGAGAGATGCAACTATATAGCCAAACTGGAGGCTGAGCTCTCTCAACTCAGGACTGGCAAAACCAGACAGGAGGAGAAGGTAACCACACACACCATAAACCCAGTCTCACATAGAACTATCACAACTACAAATCAAACACATAAACACACAAAGACATACTCGGAGGCACTGATCAAAAATCTACCAAAACAGCAGTGGCCTCCAAAGCAGACACCCAAACAACTGCCACCTCATGACATAACACAAGCAACACATAGATCACAAAGTCAGTGTGCAAATCAGTCACAGCCCTTAAGGCCAGACACAATGCCAGACACACTTGTCATAGGTGACTCCATAGTCAGAAACACTGATGTCCCACTCATCAGACTGAACAAGGAGAGGGTCACAGTAAGCTGCCTGTCGGGCGCTAGAATCCGCCACATAACACAAGCACTCAGGTCACTCCACAGCAAGTACAAGTATGACTCAGTCATTGTCCATGCCGGTGTGAATGACCTGAGACGTACCTCCCTGGACTACATGAAAAGAGACATAAAGGAGCTCTCAGATTATGTAGCCCAGGCTGGTATGACCCTGACCCTGAGCAGTATCCTACCTTCACCAAGAATGATGCCACAATACAGAGACAAAATGATCAGTTTTAATAATTGGCTTAATTTCTGGTGTCATTCTAAGGGGATCCAATGTCTGTCTGCCTGGAATGACATGCTTGACAAGCCACGCTGCTTAAGGGACGGCTTGCACCTGTCACCCTGGGTTTCCGGATATTGGCAAAGGCTCTTGCCACCCCCATAGTGCCTTTTTTAGACAAGGCTCAAATTCTAATCCCACTGCCCTAGAAAACAATAATGGAAAAAAACTAAGGGTAATGCTGCTCAATGCCAGAAGTCTAAATGTCAAGATGCACACCCTCGAAGCCCTCCTCAGTATGGAGAACATCGATGTCTGTGCTGTGACTGAAACCTGGTTCAAGGCTCCTGAGAGCACCCCGGCACTATCAGGTTTTACCTCATATCATGCGTTCCGGACCCAAAACCCGGACCGTACCACAAAAGGTGGGGGTGTATCCATATTCATCAAGGATACCCACGCCTCCAGGCTGGTTGTAACTCACGAAGCATCAGAGACCATTCAGGTGCAATTAACCATAGGCAAAACTGCTCTACAGTTTGTAGCATGTTACAGGCCACCCTCTCAAACTCAAGAACCCCACACAGCCTTCCTGAAGACACTGGAGAGTATAAATGTCTCTCCAAACACCATCATATTGGGTGACTTCAACTACCCAAACATAGACTGGGAACATTACTCAAGCCCCAATACCCTAGCCCAAAGGTTCCTGGAGTTCATAAACTCAAATGCTATGGAATAACTTGTCACCATTCCCACAAGAGTTGAAAATATACTAGACCTGATCATCACAAACATGGGGACAAAATGCTCCACACCGGAAGTATATCCCGCATTGGTGAGATCAGACCATAAACTAATCTCACTGGAGATCCACATCCCGCTCCCACCCCTAACAAAAAAGACCACAGTGAAGAACTTCTCAAAAGCCAACTTCACACTTCTTAAGACTGGTGTGGTATCCTTCAAGGCCCCTGAGCCATTGGAAACCACGACCCACACTGCTGAATCCCTTACAAATGCTTTCTATGAGCACCTCCAGGATTGCATGGATCAAGCAATCCCAAATAAAATCAAGACCCTTTCCACCAAAGGCTAGCACCCAATCTGGTGGACCCCAGCCATAAACAAACTTTACAACAAGAGGAGAAAGCTACTACAAGATAGAGCAAAATCCCTGAAAGGGAAGACATCTCTGATCAATACTAGTAAAAAACTACGATCACTCATAAAATCATCCAAGGCCAACTTTGAGAGAAAAATCGCCAAGGACTCAAAAGACAATCATAAGACCTTCTTTAGCTATGTTAGAAATCTGGGTGGAAACTCCCAGATATGCTCAGAATTAGTCCAAAATGATACAAAAATCACTGAACCCACAGACATTGCAAACATACTGGCAGACAGGTTCAGTGAAAATTTCTCCCCTCCCCCCCAAAAGGAGACATATCTATCCCAGCAGAGTGTAGCCTCCCAATCATCTCAAATGCCCAGGTGAGAGCTGCTCTCTCTAAAGCTAAAAACACAGCATCAATGGGACCGGATGGTGTCCCCAGCTGTGTGCTACACAAACTCAATGAGGAACTAAACCCACACATAAGGCTGCTGTTTAATCTTAGCCTTACCACAGGATGCGTACCCAAAGAGTGGCATATGGCAACTGTGGTCCCACTCCACAAAGGCTGTGCTTCTACGGACCCTAATTACCGCCCCATAAGCTTAACAAGCCTGGTCTGCAAAGCTATGGAGAGGATCATAATGGAACTCATAAATAAAGGCATAGGGGACCTACAGACATTGGATCCTACCCAATTCGGCTTTGTCAAGGGCAGATCATGCCTCTTGAACTTGGTCGACTTTTTTGAAACAGTCACCAAGGCCATTGATGAGGGTAAGGCAGTTCACACAGCCTACCTTTACCTTGCAAAAGGTTTCGACACAATACCCCACTCGGGTATCATAGAAAAGCTCACCAGCTTAAATGTACACCCATATGTCACAAGATGGGTTGCAAACTGGCTCAAGGACAGAACCCACAGGGTTAGAGTTGCTGGTGCCATGTCAGACTCCAAGCCGGTCACAAGCGGTGTCCCACAGGGCTCAGTCCTGGGCCACCTCTTGTTCGGCATCTACTTTTCAGAAGTGCAGGCAAACATAGGAGGATTGTGGCTGACAAGGTTTGCAGATGACTGCAAACTGGGCGCCATAGTTGAAAATCCATCAGGCACAGATATCCTTCAGAGAGGACTCATAGAAACGGATAACTGGTGCCAGAACCATGGCCTTAAGCTAAACGCCAAAAAATGTATAGTCATACCCTTTGGTAAAAACAAGGTAACCCCAAGTTACCACATAGGTGGCAATCCATTAATCACAGAAGAGGTTATCAGGGACCTGGGGACCCAAGTTGACAGTAACCTTTCTTTTGACACTCACATTGCCAAAGTGGTTAGGAGGACCTTCTACATTGCCCACCTGATTATGAAGGGATTTACATACAGATCAAGGGAGGTCATTGTTCCCCTGTACTCTTCACTTATCAGACCAATGATTGAGTACAATGCCCCATTCGGAATGTATCTTACCCGACACCTGCAGCAATTGGAAAGACCCCAAAAGTTCCTCACCAAAAGGATAAAGGGGCTCAAAAATATGCCATATGCTGCCCGACTGAAGAAACTCCAGCTCTATTCAGTCACATACCGTCTGCTCAGAGGTGACCTGTGTCTGACATACAAGGCCATGTCCAACCCGGAATTAATGGACATGCTCCACCTCAAAAAATCCAAATCCACCAGAGCCACAAGAGCAAGAGACTTAAACCTCAACAGGGATATAAATAGGACGTGCTGGAGGGACAGATTCATCACCCAGAGACTCCATATGCTGTGGAACAGAATCCCGGTCCATGTGAGACAGAGCACCTTGCTGGCTCTGTTCAAGAGGAATCTTGACCAGTGGATGGGAGATCATAGGTTTACCCTGGGGATCATCTCTGTATCACTGCTGGACAGAGGCACGGCAAACTAATGGGTATAGTATTCTTCAACCTAAGGGGTGGTGAAAGCCACACAACTCTGGCTAGGCTTATAAATGCCCTAGGGCAGATAGCCTAGTATGAACCTATGAACCTATGAATAGCCAACATCAGCTGGGGATTAAAGCAGCTGTGGTCCACTGATTGGTGACCCCTTGCAGGAGCACTGAGTGTTGCATCTGTGACTATCAGCCTGCTGAGTGCACACAAGATGTCGTCTGAACAGTTAGCATCATGTGACTCTCACAGGAGCCACTGCAGGGATTGCTCTATGGGGGTATGCCTCTTTGCTAGACCTGAAACTAGTCTGCTCCCTACCACCCATCTCTCAATGGAGTTGGAATTAATAGGCTGATTGGGGTCTTACAGGAAGGATAAATGGGTCATAAGACTTTTGCCTATCCCAGTGTAGCTTGGCTTGGCTTAGCACTTGTCCTTGATGGAACAAATTGAATGACTGGGTGAAGGTAGAAGAGTCATTAGGATAGCCCAAGGGAGGGGCCTTAGTGTATGAGAGAGGACCTGAGAATTAGAGTAATTTTATCATTCATAACTAAATTATCTTTAGCTGTAGAACAGAAATCCAAAGTTGATAAATTTGTTTCAGATATGAGAGCAGATGTCTAGAAACCATTGCAAATAGTAATTGAGAGGTATATGCTGGGTCTATATTAAATCAGTGAATGCCGATTTATCAACCCCATATAAGTGAAAGCTTACACTCCTCAACACTTGGAACAGTGATTTTTTTCCCAGGGAAAAAAATTGCTGTTCCACAAAAAAAAATAAATAAAAACTTCAAAACATTGCATAAAGTGGGGGACTTCACCCCCACACCCTCCTTACTTAAATATACCAACTCTGAGATCGCACTACAGTGAGGAAAATGGCAAAGTAAGGCAGGCGGCCAAGCAAATTCTTTCAGTCGGAAAGAAATCGCTTATATGCTGTTTTGCTATTTTGCCGTTTCATGCTTTTAAGTTCGATCAAGATGTGTTTGAAGGATTGTGTCTTCGATATATAATAGGAACCCTATATGCTTGATGTTAGGAATGATATAGTTTAAGGGAATACTATGGTACATAACTACTAACACAATAGTTGTATTAACTGATTTTATAGCATTTTATATTTTAATGTTTGAACCTCCCATGTATAATTGCTCATTTTTCTATATTTTGGAAAATATAATAAAAACAAATCATAGAATAAAATCTACGAAATAAGGCAAACCGAGAGTGTCTGAAACATAATATGGACATTTTTGACTTGCAGATATCCTTGAGGCACTTGAAGGATGCTGTTAGTAAATTGAGAATAAATGTGAGAAACTATCTAATCAACATGTATCCCAGATCACAGCTAGTAGAAGAGAACAAAGAATGTAAAAAATAACTTAAAAATATGTTACTTAAGGGCAGACAAGCAAGTATGCTACTTTAGCATGCAATGTAAAGAAATAAAATAAAGATGTTCTAAACATATTTACGAAGCATAGACACAATAAAGGGAAAGAGACCCATTGTTTTGTTATCTGACTTAAGTAAAGAACATACAAGGCTATATGCTGGAGCATTGGCTATATGATGTACACTAACCACCCTATTCCTGTCAAGCACAATGAGTGGAACATAACACATTGACCCTGAGTAATTATTAATTATTTTGAAGGATGACAAAGCTCAGGACGTTACAGTATAAGTCCAAGACAAATAAAAAATGTTAAAATGAACAGTGGCCTGTTTCTTATGTCCATTATTTCACACATCACTCAAAAAAGGAGCTAGCCCAGTCCAGGTGGAAAGATGATCTTATTTTATCAATATAAGTAAAGAGGGTCATTATTGCCAAAAAAACTTCACATCAATCTGTCTTTTAAGAGGAAGGTTCTGCAGAATCAAGCTTTTTATATTGTTTGGATCTGGTGTCTGATTTCATGGATAATGGAAGACAGGTGGATATCATGTCCTCAAACATTTGATTCTGCTATTCATTAAACATTTATTAGACAAATACAAAGAATTAATATGAAATGGATAGCAGACAGTTTATCTATTAGAACTGCTAGAATTCAATAAATGTTGCTACAATGAGCACGTTTTCCTATAATGAAAGGCTTCCACCATGGATCAGTATTGGGATACATATTATTTACCACATGTGCAAATGATACCACTGAGTGTGAAAATTACTTGTTCTTAAAGTACACAGACAAAATTAAAACAATGCCCGATATCACCTCTAGGACTATGGACTTCTCAGCAGTCTATTTATAGTAAAATATTTATACAAAATAGAAATGAAGTTGAGAAATAAGACATAAGGTGGTCGATATGATACAAGTTGTCAAATGATACAGAAGTCAGAGATCTAAGGGATATTTGTCAACATCTACCTTTCTTTTGACCACCTTATAACATCAGTTATCAGAAAATCTTTATCACAACTGATAGCTAAAGCATTGCAATGGTTCAAAAGTCGTTATCAACCCTCTGCATTCAGCTTTAACTAGTCTAGTTATGGAGTATACTGCCCCCTTGGTATGTATCTGTCCAGGGTATGTAGCTGTCCAAGCACATGGGTCTATGTTTAACCA
Source organism: Protopterus annectens (assembly GCF_019279795.1). Taxonomy (NCBI): domain Eukaryota; kingdom Metazoa; phylum Chordata; order Ceratodontiformes; family Protopteridae; genus Protopterus; species Protopterus annectens. Next base: position 879,898,108 of record NC_056728.1, on the reverse strand, counting down.
TCGAATAACATTTTCATCAAACAGCTAAACATCAAACCCTAACCATCGAACGTTCATTCAGTGAACACTCATTTTTCACCTGGAAAAGTAACTAGTTAGCCAACACTTCCCCATCTCACAAAATACAGCATTTCAAACCTACCAAGGTTGGGGCTTTGCCCTCACACTCCCCTAACTATATATATACCAGCACCAAGACCACACTGCAGTGGGGAAAAAGGAAGACAGGGAAGTGTTGTCCAACTAGTTACTTTCCCATTAGCTGAAATGAACATTCACTGAAGGAACGTTCGATGGTTAGGGTTCGATGTTTAGGCATTCAATGGAAATGTTATTCAACAGTTAAACATAAATGCCAAGCACATTGCAGAATTAGAAAGACCTTAGAACATACCTCTCAACCTCTTAGCATTAGAAATCTGGACAAAGCCAAAATAAAGGGGTGGGGGGGGGGCAAAGGATCAAAAAAAGGATAGATTTTAATTATCGTTCTAGTAAATGTAAAAAGTTCGCAGAATAACAAGGTTTGCTTTAGCATGGATTTTTGAAGGATATTAAGGCAGAAACTCAAATGTCTAACATTATTTACTGACTGCAGTGATTTGCCAGAAAAATCACAAACAGACTAAATAAATCAGGCAAAAATCTGGACATTCTGTGAAGATATGCACATATGAGCAGTATGCCCCAAGAGTTCCTGATTAAAAAGATTACTGATCTACAGACCTCTGAATACCAAGAAAAACTTGAGGGCCTATCACTTTACTCTGTGTCTTATATGCCCTTATATAATGATGTGTGTCTTGCACTCCATTCCCTTAAATGTCTTAAGGACACAGCCTTCCTAGATCTCTGCAAGATCAACAGCTCCACAAACAATACATCTAAGGAGTTAAATCTCCACCAACATATAAACAAAACATACTAAAGGAATAGAATTATTAACCACTGCTTACCTTATCTCCAGAGTAAACTGACCCAACAAAATGGCACTCTAGTACAATTCCGAAACAGCCCTGATGATTTGATGGGCACCTGTAAATTGATTCCTGACTTGCCTTTTTTTTTTTTTAAGTAGGAGGTAAATCATGAGGATGGGTATCAGCAGGGTGGAAACTGTCTCATGACTTACTTGCTTTGTTATTCCTATGATCCTAGACAATATAAAACACAAACTAGCAAAACTGAACAACTATATAAACAAAAACCACTGAAGAACAACACCGGTCTACTTCCAACTAAAGTTTAATGAAGTGCTTTTCATCTTGCTCAATGTCAAGATTTCTTCAGATAAAATTACATTCATACAAACCCAATTAAATGCAAAATTGCTCCAGTCATATGACAAATCTAAAACAAATAAGAACACAGCTCTCCTATATGACATACCTTTTCAATTAACCCTTCAAGTGAAGGCTAAAATCCTGGTGCATTACCCATGTTTAAAACAACTGAAAACATAACATTTGAATAAAGCACATATAACACAGTTATTGATATTACATATAAAGCTATATAAGACTATATGATCTCTATTTATATAAATTACTTAATTTTATTTACTTAAACTTTTTAATTTCAAAACACAGAAAACAGAACAAGTTTCATTCAACTCTGGGTAGTGGTAAATATTAGTAGGAAGTTGCCACAAAAGTTCTAATCTTTCCAATAATAATGTTTCTGGACCACCCCTGCCATCCGGTATGATACAGTCAATTGCTCTAAATTTAAACCAATGTTGTGGATGCTGGCTAATATATCTTGCTAAGGCATTTTCTTGTTTTAATCTACTAATACCATACATATGTTCCTAGATCCACTCTGTCAGTCTCCGTTCGGTTTTGCTGATATAGAAGGCAGGACAGTTCTGACATAGGGCTGCATATACCACAAGTTTAGACTGACAAAGTTTTGTTTTGTCCTATATTTCTGCCCTCTAATAGTATAGTAAAACTATGTCTAACATCAATGTGTTTACAATAATTACACAAAGCATTTGAACATACCTGCCCTATGTGTAAGAAAAATTGGCTTTTTCTCTAAAATGCTTTTTAAATTAGACCCACGTTTAAAGGTAATATGTGGACATTCTTGCAACTTTTGTCTCACCATGCCATCATTTTGAATGATATTCCAGTTTTTAATCAAAATGGAATATATTTCTTGGGCACTCACACTGTACATAGTAATTAATTTGTGTGTCCCATGTAGTACCATCCTTGAGGTGTTAAGAACTTCAGTTGCATTTCCTCTAAGATTTCCTAATCTGTCCTTAGCACCTAAGATGGGTTTATAAAATCCATTAAGTCTTTTATATTGGACTTCCCACATTACCTCCACCACTAAGTGTTGGGGGTAACCTCTTTTAATGAACGTGTCCCTAAATTATTGCATTCATTGTCAAAGTCCACATCATTTGTAATCATGCGTGCTGCCCTGACTAGTCGCTTGATTACTGACTTTTTCTAATATAGAGGGTGGCAACTGCTAAAATGTAGAAAAGCGTTGGGAGTTTCTTTCCTTAAACCTAAATGTATTTTTTTATGACTTCAATAATCAGTAATTTGTCCAAAAAACACTGACTTTGTGGAACAGACCAAACATATGAGACAAAATTCTGGACACACTGTGAAAATTTGGACAGTTGACAGGCATGGCAGTTAAGTGTAAACAAAAGAGATTGTGTTAGATTGCCTTTCTGACAGCACTCACTAAGTGCTTTACGGCTTTGCAAGCCACCAAAAAACTTAGTGTTTTTTTTTTACAGTAACTGGTAAAACATGGAGCAGTTAAAGCTCCATACACTACAAAGAATTACAATCAGGTCACCGATCTTAACCAGCTATTAAGTATTCTTGACATGGATGCCAATACTTACCTCTCGAATTTTGCTCACAATATGAATTTCTTGGCATCCACGTCTCAAACAGATAATAAATCAGTTAAGATCTTTGACCTGGACAAAATCCTCCGTGTTAAACACAGACAGGAAAAACTATTTCCACTATTCTGCTATGCAACATAACATTGCCCCTCATCAAGAACTATGCTACAAGAACCTGAATGAATAGTTAAGTAGATTATAAAGGACGGTAAAACAAAAATCATCATTAGATGCTAGTCAAAGTCAATCCAAATCTAACAAGATCAGACATAGGGTCCATTAAGAATAAAATATTTTAAATGCCCGACATCTTAAGATTTACTTCTTCTGTCAATGTTGTATGATGAGAAGGGCAAGGGGTATAACTTAGAACAGTTCCTACCCTCCAAGGAAAAGCTGAAAAAGGACTATGATTAGAAGAATGTTTCTATCTGTGAAATAGCATAATGTCTGAAAACAGTTATAAAGCTAATTTCAGTGTTAGCTTAGACTTAGTTGTGATTCTTGGTACTCCATGGTTATTTACATTTATGTCAGGCAACACAAAAGAACTGTCAGGAAGTACATTTGGCTTCTGAAACACTGCACAGCTACTAAAGTAGAAAGTGTTATTAAAACAGTTTCAAATCCACATCCCAGAATAGAAAATTACGTAATTTGCATAGAGTATTATTTCCAGCTCAGTGGAAATTAAAGTTCAACTGATAGGATTTTCTAGAAGAAGTTTAAATTATGAAAGCATCCAGCAATCAAAATAGTAACTCAAGATGGACAAAAGAACAGTCTGTCTCCCATTAATGATTTAGCATTAGGAAATACCACCAAAGATAATTAGCATTTAAATAGAACAATTTCATCAGATTCAGTGATCACGCCTAGTGCCAGCCTAATCTAATCATTAATCAAACAGTTCAGTAATGGAACTATAAACCTTTCCATAAAATGTACCTTAGTGGTGCTGCAGGAAAACAAGGCAGTCAAGAACATTCCTGGAATACAGCCAGAAGGTTAATGAGAATCACATCATATGCAAGTAAGAAATGGGGAGTCTCAGTAACTAAACCCACTTGCAGAATTGATGCATTTGATCCAAATGATTGCTGAAAGCTATCACAAATTTGTAAAATATTATGTGGATGACAAGCACTAACATTTCTTTTCAGAAAACCCATACTCTGGAGAAGTGTTGCTGACTTCTTTGACTAACTGTAATAATTGTAGAATTAAATTCACTGAAGAGCTTTCAGTTGTATGCATGCTAAGCAGATACAATAGCATGCATTCTGTCACTCTGAATGTGACTGACAAGTCAAAGTGGAGAGTTTGTGCCACTGCAAACTATCAGTTTATATAAGTTTATTCCTTGTAACATAGCAAAGAATATCATGGCAATAAAACTAGATTAAATATTTTTGAACTGCATGCATATTTTATTACCCCTCCACTGATTTAAGTGACATGTTCTCTTTGAAAACAAGTCAAAATTTTAACTTAAGGTTGTGGAGAATGCTTATATTATCATACTGTTGAGAAAAGTAAAATGCATTCCAGTCTGCCTACAACAGCACCAGTGCTGCCAAATGAGTAGACACAGGTTATTAATGCCATCTGTTTATCTATTATAGTCTGCAGAATGAACTATCTGACCTACAATTGCAACAAGAAAATAAATAAACAAATAAATAAATACATAAATAAAAACTGTGTAGTAAGAATGAAGAAATATACTCATGCTGTGGCAGAGGACCTTGACAAAACTGCATCATAAGATAGATATCACTGCATGGTATAAAGGATCTGCTTATTTTATGACCTAAGCACAAGTTTTTAATAGGAACTGGAACGTCACGGGTTTCTATAGCAGGCAGGGGTGCTGTCTAAGAAGAATGCAGGATACTTAGAATGCGGATAAAGCGCGTAGTCTATCAGGGTGCTACCCATTTTCCAGTGCTTCCATTTTCTTTTTTTAAAAGAAACTCTCAACTTTCTTAACTAGGGTAAAATGAGCTGCTTTTAGACTAAAGGATTTGACATTGTGATCTATGAAATGACCTTTCATTGTTGTATACAGGGGTACATGATCTCCAAAGATCTACTGGTTATACATTTGAGTATGACTCGTGCTACAAAGTAAGCCTTGCTGACAGTGTCTGGTTTTGTAGACAGATGCTGTTCACCTGCATAACATTCATTTTTGAGGAGCTCTCCGTGTGCAGATCCACACATCTAATCAGATATGGAGTGTGCATCAAATGGCACTGGAGAATGGCACAATTAAAAAGTAGCCCTAAAGTGAGAAGTGGCACTAGAGTGCTTCATAGCTGGAACACAGCTAGAGTCAGACATGTGCCCAATCCATCTTTCAAGGAAGGCAGGCTAGCAAGTCAATGCAAGCAAATCAACACACGCACACATGCACGCACACGTACTGCTGTGCAGCTGCGTCAATCTCATCTGATACAAGAAGGGTGGCCACTACATGGACCACTGTGGGCATGCACATCAAAGAGTCCACCCTGACTGTCAGAGAGGAAATGGGGAAAAATGGAATGTAGGAAAAGGGAGAAGAGCAAGTAAAGTGAAATGCAGAGGGGAAATCATAACATATGAAAAGTTATGAGGAAGGTGATTTTTTTAAGGGGTATAGCCCTATTTTTTCATATATAGTAAAGAAGGGTAGCAGGTGAAGGCAGTGAAGAATGTCTGTCAATGGATTATATGTAGAACAACAGATACAAATGTAGAATTCAGACAGACAGGGGTGACAGACACTCTAAAGGTTAGGAGGACAGTGGATGGGCACAGATTTATAGAGAAGATGGACAAATGGTGAGGGGGATGGCTAAACATAGCACAAGTAAGAAGGAATGACAGAAAGGGAGGAAAAACACTAAAATGGGGAGAGAACAGGGTCTTTGTATCTGCTGGTGATAGAAGCCCAGAAGACAACAACGCCAGGTATCACAGTGGCCAGTGCTATAGGTTGATAATACCTTTGGTTACAAAGTGAATGCGGCTTGCTAGTCACATGGCATGTATGTTTCTGAGGTGATCATCCAGTTCCTGCAATATCTCAGCCAACACCATTTGTAACCAATGTTAGAAAACAAAACAATCCCCTCTTGGCTACTCTTAGAAGAAGATCCTTTGCCCTCACCAGAGCAGTGGCCACAACTGAACCCATCATGTCCCCTCCAGCAGGGAATCACTGTTCTTTTATTGAATCTCAGCCTTGGTGGCTAGTAGCAATGTAGTACCAGGGATTTTCACCAGTACACACTAAGCTGAATATGGCCTCACCTCCTCTTCCTCTATAACTGTACCAGCAGGAAGACAAAACAATAGGACAGGTGTACAATGGATTGGAAACTTGTTCCTATTTTCTGCAACATGTGTGCAATCCTAAGACTACATGGAAAACAGATAAAACTTTTGTGCATGGAAAAAAGTATGCTTACCATCACAGACCATTCTAGCAAGCTCATAACAGGCATCAGCTTCCATAAGGACATATCATAATGCTATACCAAACATGAAAGCTCCTGTCAAGAATAACAGGAAACCCTTGTTATCCTTGGCACACCAAGCTGGAACTTTGCATTCCAGTGTACCATGGCCACTTACTGGCAAAATGTTAGCCTCATATGCACTGATGTAAATTTGCAGATCCTGTGTTGTGCAACAAAGTGCTGCAATGTATCCCTATGAATGTAATAGCACTGTACCATTGCACTATGGGTGTACACATGCTATACTGGCCACATGTCTCGTTTTCATTCTCATATGCACAGCTCCCTCCAGTGTATGTATATAATGCAATGCACTATGGCAGCGACTCAGAAACAAGCAATATGTAACATTCTTAGTGAAACTGCCTCACTAAATTAATACTATTAGCATAATGTAAAGTGGGGACATCATTCTGAGCAAGCTTGCATACTACCATATAACTTTGGAAGAGATACATTTTAATAGATCTTTAGACTTGCACTTTGAAGAGCTGTGAAAGGAGTTATAGAGTTTTGGGATGAATACTGCTTGGTAACGTACATCAGCAAAAAACAATAAACCCTGTGGTGAATGCCTGTTACACTCTAGCAGGTGTTTTTATTACAGGACATCGGTGTGTTACAACACTTTGGAAAGGTAACTGTGTAGAATGGAAACACGGTGGAGGACACACCACAGAGTGTGTTGGGTTCAAATGATACATGTTGAGGCAAGAAGCCTGTGTGTAGAACTAAGGTTGACTGATAAAGACATGTATGAAAGGGGGTAGGGATATGACAGCACAGCAACGGTCAACCTAGCAAAATGTTGCCTCCATCAATGCCTACAAAAACCACACTGCAACCACCTTTGATCTGTCTCTAGAAGCCATGCATTCCATGCCTGTGGGAGGGTTTGGATTCAGGACATCTGAACACAGATGGGAGTGTGAGAAGCGTTCAATGGCAATTTCTCTGCTGGACAAAACCTTGAATGATATGTCACTGAAAGCTGCTTTTAGCAATCATTGTGTTTTTCACTTTTCTTCACTTTTGTGGTGCAATGGAGTTGGTATACAAGTTTCCACCTACTCGGGGGGGGGGGTGTAAAGTGACTTGCCCCCTCCCTTTAAAAGCTTATTCTATTTTTCACTAAAAGTGGCTTTCAGCAATATTTTTTCAAGGTTTTGTCAGCTAAAGAAATGTCATCCTCTGTAAAATCATGATTCCACACAAGCTGTCCCAAGTCAGACTGCTAAGATTAATGGAGAGACAGTATTACTGTCACCTGCAGATCTAAAGTCAGTCACATCCAGTCACGGATATTGACCTGGTCATGACAGATGGCACAGATCCAACTCAGCACCTAAAATGTGTCATCAGACTGCACAAATACACATGTTCACATTGCACTACACCTTCCCCGTTCTCTGTGGCAGGACTCAGGCATCCACCTCTGGTCCAGGAAAATTATTGCCTCTTGGTAATTACACTCATTAAGATCAGCACAAAGCATGTCCTGTCAAGGTGAATGCTCATTGTCTTCTCTACCACAGACAATCATGGTAGAGAAAGCCAACACAGTGGACACTGCCAACAGTCACACCATGGTAGCGTGACACACACCACTAGAGGTGGCTATTGAGCATCTCCCGCCAGAACCAGAATTTGGTCAAATGGGGTCCTAGGCAGGATTACGGATCACATCCCTACCCCTGCCCAGCCATTCTGGTACCCATTACTTGGCTCTCTCGTCACAATTACCTTAAACATTGTTCAATCCTGCCAGTGTGGATACTATTTTTTAATGTAGAGTTTGCTGCTGGTATGCAACTTTGCATTTCAATCTTCACCTATAAATGTAGGACCTACTGCTCCTGAAGAAAAAGTTACCTATGTTACATTAAAAAATTGGTGTGGTAGTGATATTGCCATAACATTTTCTGTACTAGATCAGCTATGCAAAAGTGAATGGCTGGCAGCAGGTTCACAGTTACTAGGAATACAGTCCTGGGAACCACTAACTCAATAATACCTATACTGTGTGGAATATCACACCCCTAGCAACCTAGACACACCATGCTTTCCAAAGCATTTTCTGAAAAATAAACTCAAAATCATAAGCTAAACAAATGCAACTATTCTGCGGACAATAGCTATGTTATCAGAAAGAAGAATTCTTTACAGTGATAATAGTCAGTGCATTCAGTCTTTTCCATAAATGCTATAATATATTGTAATGTACACAAACCACAAATTATATTTTTTGTAAACTTTCACAGATTTGTATACCTTGAAAACTGTTCGCCCTAGACACATTGTTAGAAAACTTTTGTTAAACAGACACTTAACTTTCACATGACAAGAAGAAATTCCACTATAAGTGCATGTATATTAAGATATTTACAGAAATAAGAAAACGTATGCTTAAATGTGTAATTAACAAAACAAATAATAGTGGGTATCTTTCAAGATGTGCAACTTAGTACAAATATAAAAGTATTTTTTTTCAACAGCATGTAAGATTTCATTTTATGTCATGCTACAGTTTGTAGATCACTCAGTTTTTGAAGCATTAAGTACATATGGAAATTTTGCTAATTTTCATAATTACAACTAGTAATATTTTCAGTATGGTGTGATATAAACCAGCACTGACTGTGAATTGTCCTCTCACCCTCATAGGTGTTTCAATTATGAAAATATGAACATCAATTTAAAAATATGAAAAATAAGTGGCAAAAAATAAACCTCTACTTCAGGACATCCTAGCCTAATAATCTTACTGTCATTTTGTTAATAACTCATTGTCATTTCTAATACCACCTAATATTAGCTAGCATGTCACTTAGTTAAAGTAGCCCAATCCAAAAAATTTCTAGACTCCATAAGGTGGCATGGGTGTAAACTGGAAGTACACAAAAAGGCATTTTAGGCTTGAGTGAAGTGAAGAACCTAGGCCATATTCCCAGCTGCTACAGAACACTGCCTGGTTAAGTGATTTGTTCAGTGTCATATAACAGGTAAATGAAGATGGAAAGATTTAAATCTAGCACTCTTGTCACAAGAAGCAGCTAATTAACAAGCAAGAGCTTTAATCGTCTGCAGCATCTGCCAGAGTAACACATTTTTAACTAAATGCAGAAGTACTTTGATACAATCTTCTCTACAAGATTGGATTGTAAAGCAAAATGCAAGAATGTCTGTGTAATGTTTGCTGAAGATCATATGATTCTAATCATCAGTCCAATATGTAGACTATATGACCTGACAAATGTCAACTCCTTTGCAGTTGCTTGGGGCTGTGACGAAGGAACTGTAAAATAAAAACTAATGTCTTTTGGCTTTTTCCGGTTAGGGGTCGCCACAGCGGAACTCCGGTCCACTAATGATTGGCAGTGGATTTTTTTACGGTGCTGAGTTGCCAGCCCGTCACCCAACCTTCAAAGAAGGCACACCCATTCATTCATGCACCTACCTGCATGTCTTTAAACATCACTGTAAAATATATTACGAAAATGGAATATGTTTAGACTGTATTATTCAAGCCAGACATATTAATGAATTAATTAATTCTTTAGTGCAATGAATAAAGTAAAACGATTTAAGACAATATAAACGCTGCAGCAACATTTGTTAAACAACCCATATGTCATACAAAATCAGAAATTTTGCTGCATACAACATGTTTTTTTCTTTTGGAGGGATACAAGCTTGCAGGAAACCTACATCTCATTTTTGACCTCCCTAGATCTTCTTTGTTATCAAGAATAGCTATCCCATCCAACATCACTCAGCCCAGGTATGACCTATCTGAATGGCTTATCTAACCATCTACCTGTTATAATAAGATAGCCAAATTTGCCACTAGCAATAAATTCAACCCATCACTGTGCACCACTCCACAAACTAAATTGGCTTGAACTTCCCAACTACCTCTCCTTTACTCAGCTCACATATGCACACAAACTCATTTTTCAACCATCCCTTTGTCCATCACTGTCCACTACCTTTAAAATTCACCATACTCAAAGACTTCTCAGATCTACTAATCAAAACCTAATAGAAGTCTACAGACCCCTTCACCCCCCAGGACATAACATCCTGTCCTTTTCCCTAGCACGCCTATGGAACTCCCTCCCTCCATTCGTACCATCACTAGCCTTCCTACCTTTAAAAAATCACTCCACTCCTACCTAACATCCACATGGGAATGCTCCTGCTCCCACCCCACATAATCATTCTCCACTTTCTGCAGTCTTCCACCTCTCACTTTCTCTACTGCAGCTAGTATAGTAATCAATTTCTTAATAATACCTATCCTCCTGAAAGCCTCCTGCATCTGTCTACTCATTTTCCTTATCCTTCTAGACTAAACAAAAAAAAATAGTTTTGTTTCTCTTTCAAATTTAGTTTTTTTTTTACTTTTCTGATTGTAACCTCTGTACCTTGTTATGCCTTGTATGTTATGTAATATAAATCTCTGTAACATGTAATCTTTGATGGAGCTTTTCTCCCCAGGACTCCATTGAAAAAGGGTTAATTTGGCCCAATGGACTATCCTGGTTAACCAACAGTAAATAAATAAAATAAATAAAATATTAATGATATATTGTTGAAGCAAACATTTTAAGAGCCAACAGAGTCTGACTGCAGACAACTGGAGCTGTATGCAGGTTATCTTAATGAATCAGGCCCTCAACAGCCATACTAATATCCCATTACTTGGCTGTCTCTCCCCAGTTACCATAAACAAGGTTCAAATCTGTCAGTATATGTACTATTTTCTCTTTTACTTTTACAGTTATCACAGGGATTTGGATTTTGTTTAAATGTTTTATTTAAGTATTACAGAAAAAAAAACACTGCCAGCCATTTTCTATACAAACAAAACACTCAAATTTGAAAACAGACTTAGCATGTGAAATTGTAAACTTCTTTTCCCTTGAAACTCTCATTTAGTGAAAATGTATGTGGTAACCTACTAAAGTACAAGAGACATGCAGGGATTCATACTCAAACAACATATAATGAGAAGTATGTAACGCACTTGCAAACAGTTTGGGTCAGCCCACTGGACATAACTGTTCCTTTTCAGGAGCAGCCCAGGAGTACTGTCTGATGAAGTAACTTAGCAGAGTTGCATATAAGATAAATGAAGGCTGAGGGAAATAGATCTAATAACTCATAGCCGTACTCATCTGCACTAAGTGCTAGACAAACTGTCTTAGCCCAAACACAATACATTTCACACCCGTGTGCCTAAATTAAAATGTATGCGTAGTTCAGATGTTAACATTATACTTACAGACTTTATGCTGTCCACTTTATTCATAGCTAATATATAATGCACACTGTCAGCATTCAACTGAACAAGGATCACTTCCAAAGATCATAGTTCATATGATGATGCTCCACCCATTTATGACAATAATTTTTCCTCATTTACATCATAACTACTCTGGTTTATTGGTAGTTACTAGGTTTTCTGTCCAGGGGACAACTGACAGGGCCTAGCTCAAATTTTCAGTCATGCACTGTATTAATGCTTTAAAACATGGCCCAGCTCTCATGTCGTAAAGAAATAAAGCGATACCCAGACTAAAATGGGCATAAAGAGGAGCTTGCTTGCTTCATTGCTGTTGCCATCACTCACTCTCTCAATACAGGACAGGTCTCTATAGTTCAAAATCACATGCCATTTCCCTCATTTGTACTGCATTACAGCTCATTGGCTCAAAGCATTTGCCAATGAAAGAGGCTGGATGGTGAGCAAAGTCAATGAGACTGGAGTTGTTAACCATGCAGGAAATAGGACTTCTTTTAACAAGCAGCCCACTTAGGACTTTATTTTTTAAATTACTGTTGGGGAGCAGGAATTCAGACTTCTTTTAATTTAATAATGAGGTTGTGTTATATCTGGTTCTGACTTCATGTCATAGTGTTACAGCCTCCTGTCATTATGTCCCCCACCACCTGTGCAAGTGATGAGTGTTACCTGCCAACTACTTAATCTGTGTGTATTAGGCTATGTCTGTCGCACAACATGGCCATTCCATACACTTCCCCTGCATAACCTGAATGTCATAATGCATACATCATTACTTTATGTATTGACTGCGTCATCGCCCACAGTTGTGGACAACATGCCAATTCTTTTCCAGTGCTGCAATGTATAGCACCCACCTCTGAGTGATTTGGCTGCTGCATGTTCCTCATTTTTCTGCATTATTCTGTGCTACGTTATGGCAGGTTAGCTAGACTTTTAGAATAAATATGACTAAGCAAAGCAAAAATTACAGGGAAGTATGGGACCTATCATAAGAATTATATGTAAGGGGAAAAGTTTTCTGCGGTAACAGAGAAGGTAATAGCTGTTAGTTTTCAGGGGTTAAAGTATTCTTGTGCATAGTGTAGTTATTTTGGACAATGGAAAATGAAATGAAAAATGTTTTGTCTACTTAAAGCATTTTAACAAATTTAGAAAGAAGGCTGTAAACTTCGAGAGAAAATTATAGTTATTGAAAGTGAAATGTAGAATTTACCATATTTACTACAGGCAACCTATGGCATGTTTCACATAACAACTGAAAAAGGAATGCGTAAGACATTTAAAAGAAAGACACAAAAATGAATCCACTGCCAGGATTCTTCAAGCTGTTATGCTGGGTGTAAGGACTTTCTTTTGCTGTTCTGGAAGAAGGTTTTTTCAAGTAAAAGTGGGTAATTACAAGGATAAAGAAGAAAGACAAACATGATTACAGAAATGTGAAAAGACAACTTGAAAAAATCCCAAATAATGACAGTAACAGGACTCTATACTGACCTTGTGAAAAGTCTGATAAAAAAAAATGATTAGACTGGTTAGAATGCCAAAAATTCTCTCTCTGTAAAATTTCTTGAGAGTGGCTATTTTGATATGATTTATAGCATAGTTTCCCCAGAATAAGGGCTGAATATCTTAGCATGTGGTGTCTTCCAGGATTATAACCTGCATCCTAAATGAGCAAATAACTCCTGAATCTTTTCATCCAGCTAGAAGCCATTCTTACTTTCCAGAAGTGGCTTTCAACCTTACACAGCAGTATTTTGATGGCTGTCACACTATTTCTTCCAGGTTAAGAACAGTTACTCATTCAAGAGACTCTTTGGGTTGGTTTTAAATATCACATCTGTTGTGGAAGGCCATGTTTATAATGTCAGTATCTCATCACCTCAGCTAGAAAAATAACAAAGCTCCATGTGTTTTCAGAGGGGATTGATGATCTGGACCTTACTCACAGAGTGCTTCATTTTGTCATTTTCATCTGCATAGCCTATTGTATTTCAAACATCTGTAAGCATTTAAGCAAAATGTTCTTACTGTAGGCTCAATACGTAGTCATATATTTAATAAAAACAGGTAACTGGAATTCATAGCGAGGTTCGCTAACTTTTTCTATGTTTTTCTGAAACTCATCTTGGTTAGACTATTAGCAAAGTACACAGCAGCTATTTAAATTTAGTACTGACGTTTGCCATTGTTCAGTTACTTTGTTGACTTGTTTGACTAGTTTTCTAGTAATGCACAGTTAGTGGAAAGCACACTGATGATGTTGGTCAGCATGTGGGATCTTCCTTTTTTCCTGAGGTGTAAACAACTCATGACTTGATTGTAGGAAAGTACAGAGATCGCAGTCCACTGCATAAACTGTGTGTGGAGGCTTTAATATCCACCGAAACTACTTAATTTGAATGCTGTTATGAAGAGTATGTTTTAATTCTAAACAGGATATATGTTAAATGTTTTCAGTTTTCCCTACAGAGAAACTTTAATATAGCTTTTTGCTAACTTCATTTAACTTTTATATCTTTGCCTTCTTCTAAGTGTATCCCTGACAAGAAATTTGCATTACTGTTGTCTAGACTTTTATAATGACACTGACCTTCAGTATTCCTGAATTAGTAGTTTGGGAGGGAGGTATGTATATATATATATATATATATATATATATATATATATATATATATATATCTCAAGATGGTGGTAGGTCAGATGGATGCAAAAGATGCTATGCCACCTATCAAAAAAGAGTAGGGGTCCTTTATTTAACACAACATAAACATAAAAAAAATATTTATATATTTACAAAATATAAGTATTTACAGGAACATATATACACGTTTCTGTTTTTTTGTAATATCCTCATTATTCCATATTTGACACCCATTCCTTTTTCTGCAGCTATAATCTAATTTTATGCACTATATCTGCCAAAAACAATTTCCAATTAAACAAAATTTCAGTCTTTCATTCCAAATAACATATATTACACAAAATAAATTCTTATCTACCTTTCTCACATATTTTCTTCATGCTCATATAACATATAATATCCATATACAATCATATTCATGTTTGTGCAATAAATATTCTGAAAAAAATTCTTCACACAACTTTTTCCAGCATTTCGCCACTATTTAACTCTTCAAAAAACAAACAAAAATGCCATGTTGTGTAGTATATTCCCCTTTACTGGTAACTTATTTATTATCAGTTTCCAGAGAAAATCCTGACACTACTTACTATCTTGGCACACCACTTTTCATTACTTTAATGACTTTGATCACGTCTTCAAGTACATTTTCCCATTATTAAACCACATCCTTCTATCTTTTTCTGTATCATTTTTTTTATTTTTCATGTCAGCATTTTTTCTTGACATGCTTTAATGTATTCAGTTACATTTCTTATTCTCATCATCTCTCAGAACTTTTTGTATTTCTATTTAAATATTCAAACCATTAATTTCTCATTTTCTTCCTTTACCATCTTTATTCTGCTTTTTTTAAACCTGTATAGAGTACTAAACAACTGGATTTAGTAATCCAAATCCCCCTTCATCTGCATATACATACAAAACACATCTCTTTTCACTGGGTTTAACCTTGAACTCATATGAAAGAAAACATCATTTGCATAACTTCCTTTTCACATTTTTCTGGGATCATATAAATATTTGACATACATGCTATTTTCACTTTAATGCAAAATTCACCAGATAAACATTTCTCCTGAATGCTAATTTATACTTCCTCCACAGAAGACATATTTCTTACATTTCTTTGCTCAAACTCTCCCATTGCATTGTGATTCAGTTTTTTTCCCCTAGCAAAGACACTTTATTCACTGAAAAATACATACCTGCAATTTTCACTACATAACCCTGTGACAATGTGAGGTATTGGCAGCTGTGCCAGGAGAAGCAGGGCAGTGGATGTGTAATATATGCCAGTATAGCTAGCTGGAATTTTGTAAAGAATTCTATGTAATTTCTATCTGACTGATTTTTACAGGTGCTTGTGTTGAAAATGCTGCTTGTGTTAAAATATACCAACAGGGTGTCCTGCTGGACAGCAAAGAAATATACCTTTATGTCAGACTGTATTATAACTCTTGAACTTAATATTGTAATAGAAGATACTGGAAGACAAGAGGTTAAGCTCAGCTCACTCTAACTTTGAAAATAGCTTGAGATTAAATTACCTAGTAGGCCATACAGATTGTGTCTTACAGTTCTGATTACAGCCAGAGACAAAATGACTGTGAAAACTCAGCAGTGGCGGCTGGTGACTTCAAATCAAAGGGGGGCTGCAGGAGAAAGCTGAATGGGTGGGGTCAATTGGAAGGGGTGTGACCAACTAGAAAGGGGAGGAGCAATGCTCAAAACCACAACAACTAACTAAATACACTGCCCTGGGTGCCAAACCATCATTATGAGAGTCCAATCAAGACAAAATGAAGTGTAGAAGAATAAAAATATTTCAATGCATTGGCTGCATGACAGCTTACTTAATATCTAGATGGAAACAAAAAGGTTGTGAGGCATGAAAAAAAAAATTAGTTTTTAAATACATTAATGGAATGCCAGTCAAAGTCAAGTAGCACTCAACTCAAACCACTTCTTGCACTGCAGTTGTAATTATAATTTATATTCAGCTTTATTAAAGTCCCAAGTAACATGCTGAAAGTAGAAATGTCTGATGTCTGTAAAAATGTTTCTTATCCAAAAAAAGACCTGCTGCCTGACAACTATCTACTTGTTTCATGGGGAAAACATGATCAAAGTAAAAAATGAAAAGCAAACAAGAAATAAGCTCAAGATACATTGCTTAAAAGGATTACTGTACAGGTTATGGACCACACGATTGGCATTCTGTTTAGTTTACGGGTAAAGCCTGCAGAGATGACTGGAAGTTTTCAAGTGTAATGAGCTTCTTAAAATAATGTAATCTGTCCTTTATTACAAATACTGTCAAATGCATTTCAATACCCAAGGCTTATACATTATCTAGTTAAGTATCCTCTACATGGCAACAACAGAAAGACTTTCAATGTTGGCAATTCTTTAACAGTATGCTTATTGAAGCTTACTTGCATCTTACGATCTCAGCCAAGTTTACCTGATGGTCATTAAAGTATTGCTACTTAAACACAGAGCAACAGGCACTTTGAGTAATAAGCATAAATCAACAGTACAAAAAATATGACAGAAACCAAATCGACAGTACAAAAAATATGACAGAAACCAGACCATTCTGCAAAAATCAAGGACAGATAAAAAGCCACTCTAGTACTCGTGTCTACCTTGGATGGGGGGGATACTCTGCACATTTACACTGCATAACTACTCCTTGCCTTGCTTCGATAAATCCAGAGTCACTCCATGGGGGAGTGGAGTGCAAGAAGTATGTCACAATTTGAAATGTCTCTGGCTGACTGTGATGGCCCTGACATATTTGTCATACCTCTCAACCTCAGAGCAAGAAATCTGGACAAAGCCATACAAAGAAGTGTGACAAAGGCCCAAAAATAAGGACATTTTTTAAATATTGTTCTTATAAACTTAGAAAGATAATAGAATAGGTCTTGCATTAGTATGAATTTTCTGAATGGTATGAAATCTGAAACTCCAGTGTCTGTCATTATTTTCTAACTTCAGTCTTTAATGATTTGTCACTAATTTGCCAAAAAAAAAATACATTTTGACAAAAAAAAACACAATTTTATGAAAAATGGACCAAAAATGTGATGTAAAAATATAAAATAGCCACACAATACAGCTGGGAACCTGTCAAAGAAGGGACAATTTAATATTAGTACTGCTAACTTGAGCAGCTGACAAAATAAAAGAATCTACATGCATTTCTGAAATAAAAGTAATCTATAACACTGATTATTACAGTTATTTCTTAATTGTAAACCCTCCATGTTTTCTTCCAAAATATCTATTTTGCAGAGGGATTATTAGGGGGAAGAGCAACATTTTGAGCCAAAATCAGGGTCAGTTGAGAGGTTTGGCTATGCCTAATTCTATAAAGCAATTTATTTGCATGTACTTCTCAACCTGTTAATGCAATAAATCTGGACAAGGCCAAATATATTGGGGGAACATATAAACAGTACTAAAAATTGCTCTTGTATAAACTGAGACAGTTGATAGAACAGGTCTTACTTTAGCATGCATTTTCCTGAAGGTTATGAAGTCTGAAACTCAGTATGTCATTATTTAGTGACTTAATTCCTAAATGATTTGCCAGAAAACCACAAATTTTATGAGGAACAAACCAAAATTAAGAAGCAAAAAATCTATTCATTCTTTGAAAATCTGGAGAGTTGGGAGGTATAGTTCAGCTGGGGCTGTCTAAGTTTGCCGCCCTTCCCCCTCACAAAATCATGGTCAAATGGAGCCTCCCCCTGCAGCCATTCCAATGATCCATTACTTGGCTATTTCACTCCATTTACCATAAACACTAATGCGCATACTGATTTACTTCTATGATGATTTGGACTTTATTTGAAAGTTTTATTTTCCATTTTACAGCACAAACACTAAGACATCTGCTAAACAAACTTAGCATTAAAACTTCTCTGCCCTTGAAACTCACATTCATTGAAACAGCATTGAAACCCACATTCAAAGAAAAATACATTTTACCAGTGGCAGAACTGCCCAATTCAGAACATCTTTCCAGTAAACAATGAAACAAAATGCATGCACCCATAATGACAAAACTGCCCAGTTCAGAACATTTCCGTCATAAAAGTCTACTCAAACTTCTGCAGTCCATCATTATCAGTAAATATGCACAATTCTACAGTCCACCATTATCAGTAAATATGCACAATTCTACAGTCCACCATTATCAGTAAATATGCACAATCTCTGAAGAAGTAAAAAAGTCATCTAAATAATTCCACATTAAATAAATCTGTAACTAATGAAGAGGTTGCTGCTAGCAAACACCTTTATATTTCATGGTTTCATTGAAAAATAAAGTGTCTGATGCCGCTGAAGAATAAATTGCCTATATTCCATTAAAATGATAAGCTAGTAATATTGCAATAGGAAATGGATAGCAAACCGATAACAGGCTCATAGTTAGTATCTTAACTTTTTCAGTACGGCAGCATTCACCCCTTGTGGGAGTAGAACCAACAACCTTCTGCATCAAAAACAAGTACACAACCTGTTTTGCTATTAACAATGCAAGCTGACTTAGCATAAGCAGCACTAAACTTCTCTTCCCCTGCAGCTCTCAGCTCCTTGTAAAATCTACTCAATACTCAACTGCATCTCAACTTCGCAACACAAGAAATCTGGAAAAAGCCAAATTTATTGGGGGGGGGGTCAAAAGCCTAAAAACCAGGGACACATTAAACATTCCTTGTATAATCTTGGAAAGTTGCTAGAATAAAATGCTGTGTTACCATCATAAATTTTACTGCAAATGTCCCTGTGCAAAAGAGTCAGAGTAACATACCACTATGCCAAATCACCTGCTTTGTGAAAGAAAAATGCTGTGTTACCACCATACATTTTACTGCCAAGGTCCCTGTGCAAAACAGTCAGAGAAACAAACCACTACGCCAAATCAGCTGCTTTGTGAAAGAGTGGAAGACTGAAACTTAAATGGCTATCATTTAATGAATTCAGTTCTCACCATATCTGTCAACCTCTTAGCACAAAACACCTGGACAAACCCAGTAATGAGGGAATACAGCCCTCAAACATATTCATTGAATTCAGTTCTTGCCATAGCTGTCAACGTTAGCACAAAAAACCTGGATAAAGCCAATAATGGGGTAATACAGTCCCAAAAATAAGGACAAATTTCAAATATTCATTTTATAAACTTAGAAAATTGCTAGAATAAAAGGTTGTGTTACTATGTATTTTCTGAAGAATATGAAGTCTGAAATTCAAGTGCCTGTCAATTTTACTTCTGATGGAACAAAAACAATTTTCCGCAGAGGCCCAGGGAGAAATACTGCAGACACATGTCTTTGTAAAATGGCAGGACACCAGAGCAAATCCACACAAACACAGGGATGAGATGTAGACTCCACACAAAAGGCACCCCAGCCAAGAATCAAACCAGAAAATCTATAGCTGTGAGGCAACAATGTTACCACTGCACCATCAAATATGCAAGGAATCAAACATTCAGAAACCTGAAGTCTGATATTCAAATGTCTTTCAATTTTATTTAACATTTGACTTGGAACAAAAAACAATTTTCAGCAGAGGCCCAGGAAGAAATAATGCAGACATGTCTTTGTAAGATGGGAGGACACAAAAGCAAACCCACACAAACACAGGGAGAAGATGCAGACCCCACACAGAAGGCACCCCAGCCAAGAATCAAACCTGAGAACCTGCAGCTGTGAGGCAACAATACTACCACTGCACCATCAAATATCAAGCATTGCAACATTTAGAAACCACAGATATTATGAGGAACAGATCAGATCAAATATGAGGCAAAAATCTGCAATTTTTTTTACAAATGGTGGTGGGTAGGGAATTCAGATCCTTAATACCTGCATACGAGGTACAGGGTTCAAGCCTGAGGTATTCCCTACCACACCACCATGAGTTTGTTCTAGTCACCTTGTAACTGGGGCATTTTCACACGCACACACACACACTTTCCTGAATTGCAGTGAGAATCATGCAGCATTCAATAGTAGTAAAAGCAATTGCAGGAAGTCTCAAGATTTGTTTTATGTTGTGAAATATAGAGCAAAGGATAAGCAAGCCGAACATGTCATTAGATAAAATTGAGATATATTGTAAGTAACAGAAATGAGTCCGATGAGACCACACATTTTTTTGTTTATTCCTGAACAAGATGCATCATCAAAGACATTTAAACTAATGCTATTAAATAATGAAGATATTATAGCAATTCATAGCTAGAGAACTAATAAGTGACTGTGTTGTATATTTGCATTGTCATGGTATAAATCAATTCCAACATCCAGTAGGTCTTGCCCAGTTGTTTCCCTTCCTCAATCCATTAGGTTCATTTGTTCCTCTTCTGGGAGCAAGAGGCAGTCCCTGTCCAGCCTGGGTGACAGACCTATGGGTCTATTCATTCTGCGACTGGAAAGCCTAGTCAACATATTTGTTATCCTGGGTAGATGAGAGCAGTCCATGCTGTCAAATTTGGTGACTCTTCTTTACTTGGTGCTTATAATTCCTATGATGGCTCACTGGAGCTCTGCTAATGCTGATAGCCATGGGAAGTTTGCATCTCAGAATTACCACCATCCTGCAGGATAGGTGAACTGACAATGTCCACTCAATCATATCCTTCCTGCCCCCTTTATCTAAGTGCTACTGCAACAAATTGCACATCAGACATCTGGGGTGCACTCATGGCTTCATAACTCTATGCCATGGCAGGTGGGGGGTTGATTAAAAGTTATTTTCACACCATGATACTAGGAAAATATATGTTATTCCTATGTGAAATTGGAATGTATTTGCAGAGAAGTATGTGGGTTTGTGTAGTGCAAAATGCTGAATGTTCATAATATTGACAGCTTTGCACAGCATAAGAAAATACCAAATGGAACAAAAGAATGTTAGATGCACCTGTGATTTAACTGTGTGATTGTCAACTAATGTGGAGAGTACGAGGCACATGAGGATATATATATATATATATATATATATATATATATATATATATATATATATATATGGGCAGCAGAAGATTCTGTTTGCTTTGCTTAAGTATTGCTAGACAAAGCCACAAAATAAATATAATGTGATTGATTGTTTGGGATAGAAAATAGTGGTGCAGTTTCAGAGTATGAAATAGCAATAATGCCTTTCTTTAGGGAGATTTCTTCCTTCCTTGTGTCTCTATACTCTTGTAGTTGGCATGCATGTGGGTATATATATATGTAAGCCTATCCCTCCATTAAAAACACAAATTGTTGATCCATCAATGATTGACATCTCATAATTGAAAAAATAATCATTGATCCACAAAGGATTGAAAACACCAAAAAAAAAGCAAACTTTTTTTTTGAATGAGGGCCAAGCCCACCTGATCCCCCTATATCTCCTTCAAATTATATATGGCAGTTCTGAGATCATACTTCTGTCAGGAAAAGTCACGTTCCCAGATCCCTACCATACCACAATGTTGTGGTGTAAAAAGTCAGTACATTATCAGCTAATTTTCAGACATTTGTACCAGCTCTTTCACACGTTGATCAAATAGATTGTCAAAAAAAACATTTAAATCTTCTCTCTATATATAAAATACACACACACACACACACACACACACACACACACACACACACCCTTTGTTCCTCTTACCTTCCATAGTGCGATGTAGATCCCTCCCACACACCCATAGTGCGATGTAGATCCCTTCCCCAGTCCGCGATCCATATAGCTGGGGCCATTACATACATCCCATAGCTGGCGCATTCGAGCACATCCCCTCGAGATCCCCGACGAGACTCCTTACCATTACATCCCTGCAAGATCTCCAGCCTGCCTGCCGACGTTGCAGTCCGGGTCCGACCTGTTCCCAGCGACAGTCTGTTCTGACATGTTTCCCAGTCCGGACTGCTGCTGAGACAGTCTGCGCATGTTCCATGCTCCACACTGTTTCAGCAGCAGTCCAGACTAGTGCGCATGCTCGAAAGTCCGCGATTTTTAAAATTTTTTTTTATCTTTTCTTTTTCTTTTATTTTCTTCTTTTTCTTTTATTTTCTTTATTTTACAGCTGAGGGGGCTGCAGTCCGGCAGTCCAATAGCATGGGCCGCCCAGGAATCCTTGTTGTATTTTATTTATTTATTTTTTTATTTATTTTACATTTGTTGACCAGGAATGTCTGACTGAGCCAAAGCCCTTTTTCAGCAGAGGCCCGGGGAGAAAAGTTCCAGTTTTTACAGTTAATATTATTATTTTATGCAATAGTATAAGAAGTAATGGTACATGTCAAATAACTATATAGCAGCAAAAGTAATTAGTTAAACAACATTTTTACAAGTTATGCAGGATCCATTGTATTGTCCATAGCAGTGAACTAATTGCTACTCTGGAAGGGTGGAAGTTTGAAATTGTTTTATGACTTCCAGAAGCAGCAAGAGATCTCAGCAAAGCTCTTTATGTGTGTATATTATTGACACATATATGCTAAATCCTGGCAGCCTCTAGCCAAAGGGGTAGTATGGAAACCAGAAGTCATATGACCAGATGTGTGTGATGTCATTCTGTAAGCCAGCTGTGTAATGGCATTTTAATACCAGAGATCACTGAAGTTTCAGGGTAGTCTGTTTCTGAAACCTGACAAAGAAGGATAACTCACCTACTTTATTTTACCTTGCTCTAAAATGTGTCCAGAGAATAGTAATTCTTTAGATCAGTCAAGAAAATATAGAGAGATTAGTTAAGTACTGTTTTTTCTGTATATGTGTGACTCTGTTCATCTGTGTTATTTTAATATTTCCTGTGATTGAAATTCTGGTGTTTATTATAAATAGATATTCTGTATTTTCATGCTCTTTTATTATTTATTATTAAATATATTTAAACTTTGTATCCGCGGTGGTGCAGCAGTAGCATTGTTGACTCACAGCAAAAGGTTCTTCCGTTCGATTCTAAGATAGTGTATGGGCAGTGCCTTCTGTGTGGAGTCTGCATGTTCTCCCCAGGGGTCAAGTGGTATTCTGAAAGACATGGGTGAATGGGTGTGCCTTCGTTGAAGGTTGGGTGTCGAGCTGGCAACTTGACACTGTGAAAATCTACTGCCAATCATTAGCGGATCGGAGTTCCACTGTGGCGACCCCTAACCGGGAAAAGCCAAAAGACAATAACAACATTAAATATATTTAAACTTTACATTGTGGCTGGTCCTTTAGAGAATATTTTAACCTTTGAGAGTACTTGTATCTATTTGATGACTCTGTGGAAACTCCTGAACATCTTACTGCATTGGTCAAACAATATCATTGGTATTAATATTAATTTCACTTAATATAATTGGATACTCTTGTAAGACCCTGAGGGTAGCTGGTTTTGGAGTGTCTGGTGGCTGAGTAACTACCTTATAGTCTGGGCAGAAGGGGGCAGAGCTACTAAGTCTGTGCCAGCCTTTCTCAGGTGTGTGTGTGTGTGTGTGTGTGTGTGTGTGTGTGTGTGTGTGTGTGTGTGTGTGTGTGTATGTGGCAACTCTCCAACAGTGTGTGTGGCAGCTACTTGGAGCAGGGACACAAAGCATTAGTTTCACAGAGAGGGTGATGAAGGACTTGGCTGAGGACTCAACTCTACTGCCAAAGGAGACTCTCACTGGGGCCATGGATAGACAGAGAGAGAGAGAGAGAGAGAGATCCAGATCCCAGACTGAGTGTGTTCTTCCGATCTGGCCACCCACATAACATCAACATCCACCTGCGTAGTTCATTAGTGTGTGCTTTATTGCTCATTTCATTTTGGTGTGTGTGTGTGCATGTGCGTGTGCGTGTGTATGTGTGTGTGTGTGTGTGTGTGTGTGTGTGTGTGTGTGTGTGTGTGTGTGTGTCTGTTACCTGGTGGTTAGTGTTACTCAGGCTCAAACCATGTACCTTAGGTATCACCACGTGTGATTCAAGGAGTTGCTTTCAACTCTCCAGAGTTTCACAGAATGTCTGGAATGTTTGGCATATACTGTTCCTAACACTTAAAATTTGTGATTTTCTGACAAATTAGTGAGAACTAAATTCACTAAATAATGATAGCCATTTAAATTTCAGTCTTCCTATCTTTCAGGAAACGCAGGGTAACACAAAACATTTTATTCTAGCAACTTTCTAAGATTATACAAGCACTGTTTAAAATGTGCCCCTGGTTTTGGGCCTTTGCCCCCCCCCCCCACAATAAATTTTGGCTTTTCTAGATTTCCTTTGCAGCAAAGTTGAGAGATATAGTTGAGTGTCAAGTGGATTTTACAAGGAGCTCAGAGCTTCAGGGGAAAAGAAGTTTAGTGTTGCTTATGCCAAGCCTGTTTGCACTATTAGTAGCACAAAATGTAGTATACTTGTTTGTGATGCAGAAGGCTGTGGGTTCTACTCCCCAGCATGTAGATGGATTATTGATACTGTACTGTGGGGGTGAATGCTGCAGTTCTGAGAATGTCCTCCTTTGGAGGAGATACCTAGTAACTATGAACCGGTTATCAGTGTGCCATTCATTCCCTATTGCAATATTACTAGCTTATCATGTTTAATGTAACATAGACAATTTATTCCTCAAGGACAACAGACACTTTATTTGTAGATGAACCAATGAAGTATAAAGTTGTTTGCTAGCAGCAACCTCTTCATTAGTTACAGATCTTTATTTAGGTGACTTTTACTTCTATAGAGATTGTGCACATTTACTGGTACTGGTGGATTGTAATGACAGAAGTTTGAGTAGACTATTATAACGGAAATGTTCTGAATTGGGCAGCTTTATCATTATTGGTTCATACATTTTGTTTCATTGCTTACTGGAAAAATGTTCAAAACAATAAAGTTAAAACACACTATAGTAAGTGTGCTGTATTATACAAGGAATAAAATGCAATCGGGAAGGAGAATCAAAGAACGCGCATGTTTGCATAGTTCTAAATGGTTTACTATCATTTGTGTGAACGACATTCTGTTGGCACATATGCTGCCGAAAATCAGACTGCTGTGCACAAAATAAAAAGTGTATGGGATAGTCAAAGAAACTTGTGTGAATACAGTAGTGCATTCACAATAGTGTGTTCGACTATATGTACGAAGATTGCGGTACAGTGGGGAATGGAAATTCATCCATATCCCTACTGTAGTGTGATCTTGGAGTTGGAAGATATTAGTAGCAGGGAGTGTGGGCAGGGTGTAAGGGGGCTTGACCCCCTGCAAAAAACGTGATTTGTCATATAGGAGTTTGATTTACATAGTCTCCTATATGGCTATCACGTGGTGTTTTCGGTGACAATGTCGACTCAAATGAGTCAATCATTTGGGTCGACATTATGTAGGAGTGGAGAGTTGGGTTTCGGTGTTTAGTTTTGTTTTTGTGAATTGCAAATGTTTTGCCATTCGCAAAAATGATAGTAAACCATCCTAAATATGTGTGCAAGGGGCCTAGGATTTGAAAATAGTCCAAAGGTAAACTTTATCTGACACTGGTCAGATGCATTTTCTTTGAATGTGAATCTTATGGGCAGAGACGTTTTAATGCTAAGTCTGTTTTCATTGTGAGACTGTATTGCTTTTAGACATCTATCAGTGTTTGTGTTATAACTTTTAAAATAAAAATTTTAAATGAAATCTAATAATCATTGTAGAAGTAAAACATAAAGCAGTATGCACATTAGTGTTTATGATAAATGGGGAGAAATAGCAAAGTAATTGGACACTGGAATGGCTGGGGGGGTTTGTATGGGGGGGTCCAATTTGACCATGATTTTGTGAGGGGCAGCAAACTCAAAGACAGCCCCGGTGGCACAATTTCTAGCTACACCACTGATGATAGGTCTGATTAGGGCTGAGTAAAGTGTTACTATATCTTCCTTTGATCTGGATGTTATATCCCTACCTATAAGTTGGGCCACGGCACAGATGTCTACATTCTCTAGAGTGAAGAGGGCTTGAAGGGTGTGGAGTTCTTTGTTTAGATTCTAAACACTGAGCAGTAACACCTTAAGGGTGCTTTTAGACTTTTTCACTGTGTTGGTAGTTTTGTCTTTTTCGCATTGCCTAAAAAGTTTTAGCCAATATTGGAAAGCCTGAGGGGGGCGGACAGGTCCAGCCCATCCATGGCAAAGCAACGTGATCTTTTGATAATGTCCTCCCATTCTGACAGATACTGCATCCCCCAGTAGTGATACCTGAAACTAAGCCAGTTATTAAAATCAATCAATTTATGTTCATACTGTAGTATCATCCTTGGTGAAGGTATAATGCTGCTCAATACAAGGTTCATACCGATCTCTGACACATTCTGAGAGATCCATTATGTCCCTTTTCATATAGTTTAGCGAGGAATGTCTCAGGTCATTTACACCCATTTGGGTATCTCAGGTGCAGTAACTTGAATGCTTGTGCAATATTGAGATATTGGCTCCAGATAGGCAACTAACCATTCCCTTCACTTGTTTTAACTGGTGAGTGGGGCATCTGCATGTCACACAATGGATTCCCCAGTGACAAGAGTATTAAGTAAAGTATATGCTTGCTTTATGGGCTTTGCTCTTGGGGGACCATTGGGCATATGCTTACGTGAGATGTTTGGTGTTGTGTTTGGTGTGTGCTTTCATGACTGTTAAGGAGAAGTGGTGGCATTAGCTGGCCTTGGAGGACCTTGAGATTTGGAAAAGCTTAAACCAAGAACCCAAAAATATCGACAGAAATAATTCACAGCCCAAACCACAGTGGAAAAAAAATGCCACTGAATATGTGGTTGCTGCTGTTAGCCACTCCACACGAACTAAACAGGACCACTACTGCCAACAAGCCAACCAGCCCTTCCCTTTATGAGATGTTATGCAGGTGTGATTTACAAAATGTTTTAAACAAAAAAAAAAGACAAATACATTATAACTTGTCTAAACATGAATTTCTTACATTAAAAAAAATTTGTAAGAATAAGGACATACGTTTGAAGAAACCTGATAAGGGAGGAGGCTTGATAGTTATGATGGAATATTTTCTTCTGACCCATTAATACTAGGAAGTATCTATTAACCAGAAGAATTTAGCCTATAGAAAAACTGACCTTGTGTTATATGACTTATTATACCATGAATATAATGATGTTAGTGTTACCCACCACAGGCTACCAGGAATATTTGGCATTCCTAAAATTCACAGATGTCAAGCAGACCCACCGATGTGCCCTATAATTGATGCTTAGGGTTCAAAAATGAATGGAATGTCCATGTTTGTCGACATTAAGTCAAAAAATATTGTTAGTCAGGAAAGTCACATAAAGATTCCTGGGACTTCCTCAAGACCATTCGACAAGGTATATACACAGATGAATTAATTTCTGTCACTATGGACGTTACAGATTTGTTTTCCATTAGTCTCTATGATTTGGGGATAATGGCTTTTTGAATATTTAAATGAAGCTAGTATGGATACTAGGTTCAATAATGTGCTGAGGGATTTTATTGAGCTGATTCTGGATAATAATTATATTTTTTTAAATGGTATGATTTATAAGCAGAGAACAGGCATGGCCATGACTGCATCCTGTGCCCCTATATTTCCAAATGCAATTATGACTCATTGGTAGCACAGATTTGTTTTCCAGTCAGGGTACCAGGATTCTTGGACACTATATGCCCATTACCTGGACAACTTGATCTCATTCTGGAAAGACACAGAAGAGAAGATGATGGAATTTTTTTCATATATCAATAGTACAACAGATTTTTAAGGTTTACATTGGAATATTCCATGGATTCCATCAACTATTTAGATGTTGAGATTACAAAGAAAAGGGTTGGAAAGAAATTTATTTCCAACACATACCGAAAATGGACATATTCAAATAATCTTCATTTTCATAGTTGCCATCCCCACCACCAAAAAAGAGCTCTGGTTAAGGGGCAGCTAGTAAAACTGAGTCATATGATTTCCAGCACAGATGTGTTTCAATAGGAAAGTGATAAACTAAGATCCATGTTGGTAAGAAGTGGTTATCCAACTGAGTTCCTTTCCAGCATGTTTAAGGAAGTAAATAAAAAAAGGGCTGCTGGATTATTTCCTCCACTGTTAGGTAATGAAGCAATGTTAGTCAATAGTTATAATAAGATGCCTAAAGTTAATTCCAAGAAAGATTCTATGCTCACTTATAATGGCAATGTTGATAGCATTTCACAGATTATTAAAAAGAATTGGAAAGTTTTTGAAACGGGATTGATTAATCAGGAGGTATTAGGAAGTGGCCCCATTATTTTTAAGAAAGACTGGTGTATGAAGAATTATATAGAAGGATTTTAAACATAAAAAATGGGTACAAACAAATGTGGGTGGTATGTGTATTGCCGCTACGTTTTGGAAGGAATTGAGGTGGAAGTCAAAGTAGACGGCATGGTGAGTGAAAGGCACCATATCAACTGTCAAACAAACGGCTTAATTTATGTAGCCGTCTGCCAAGAATGTTTCATGTTTTATGTAGCGAAAACTTAAAGGGCCTTCAAAGATTGCATTTATGAGCATCTTTATGCAATTAAAATACAACTTCATACTAATGCTTTATGGAAACATATCCACATGCATGAGGGCCATCGTTTTATGTTTTTGGACTTGAAGTGGACAGAGAAGATTTTAGGGGAGGACCATGAAAAATCTGGTTGGAAATCAGGGAACTTTCTTGGCAGATCAAATTAAATACAGCTGGCCCCTTTGGGCTAAATGATACAATTTCAATCATGCCTATTTTAAAGATCAAATCTTTAGCTATCTGAGAATATTCTTGTTTTTATGCTTCTATTTTACACATAGTAACATATATATATATATATATATATATATATATATATATATATGTGTGTGTGTGTGTGTGTGTGAGTGAGTGTGTGTGTGTGTATATATATATATATATATACATATATATATATATATATATATATATATATATATATATATAGTCCCACTTTATAATCTCAAAATACTGAAACCTCAAATTTCAGTATCTCGAGACCATAGAATTTTTAAAATTGCGAAACTCCATAACTGCAAATCCAGAAATGTCAAATTCACAGTTATGGTGTTCTGGTATTTGTTGCAGGACGTAGTGTATGCAGCATGTACGGTTTAGTGTGTGGATTTGGCTAGTATGTAAGGTAAGTGAGCATTCTGTTAGGCTTTTAGGTATTTGTTTGAGTGTAAGTGAGTATGTTTGGAAGTTTTATGTGTGGGTTAGGGTAGGCAGTTAAAAGTATGAGTGTTTAAGTGTTGAAAGTGGTGGTGTTTGTATATTTGTGATGTGTGTGTGTGTGCGATGGGACTGTAGAGTGTCTAGTGGTGAGTTAGCTGTCTTTTTCTGTTTGGTGCGATCTCGGAGTAAGTATATATAAGTACGGGGTGTGAGGGTGTGCAGTCCCCCACATGGAGTGTGCAGGTGGGCTTGCCCCCCTACTTATATGTAATGTAGGTTTGTTGATTTGTGTGTTTGTGTGTGTTTTGTTTGTTTATTTGTTGTAGTGTAGGGAGGATGGTATATGTGTTGGGTAGTATATGGTGTGTTTATGTTCGCAATTTTGTGTTTCGTGCTGTTTGGGTTTGGGGATTTCAAGCATTCAACTTTATGACCTGGATATACTGAAATTCGAGATTATAAAGTGGAACCATATACATATACATATATATATATATATATATATATATATATATATATATATATACACACACACATTGTATTTTGTATTTTTTATAAGTTTATTTTGGTGTATTTATGCATAAGCTCGAAAGGCATTGCTTGATTGTGTTATATTATTGTATGTTTGAAATGGTTTATCTGTAAGCATAACTTTAGGTGGAAGCTTTATAGGAAGTGACGTTGTTTCCTTTTCTTATCTCTGATGAAGTCTCATCTTATGTAGAGATACAAAAGCGCTTAGATTTAAATAAAAACTTTATTTTTTATTGTTGGCCGGTAGTGTTATTTATGACCACTTCTCAAAATTTGCTGTAATACTACATTGTCAGCAGCAGTAGTTTCCTGGACAGTCTTTCATTTCATACAGCTAAGATGTGCTTACTTTTTACTCACAGTAGTGGTCCTGTTTAGTTCATGTGGAGTGGCAGCAACCTCACATTTAATGTTTTTTTTTCTCCATTATGGTTTGGGCAGTGGATTATTTGTGAAAGCTTGTTTTAAGCACCTCAGCAGAAGACAATCTGTGTGTATGGTGATGGTTCTGTGTGAGGGATGTAATGTGAGTATTCCTGACAACTTTTTATGTGAAATTTTTGCCATTAAGGAAGTTGCGTATTTACATCTCTCACATACTGTGTTATTTTCTTTAATGATTTACTGGTTGTCTAAGAACATGCAACAATAGCTACGTTTTCTATGGATACCCAAATCCACCAAGCTGGCCACACAGATATTTGAAAATTGCATATCCATCTTGCCCAGTCCTATAATTGGGTGGGATGTTTAGGATTAAGGATTGAGTTTTAACAGAAGGGTAGTTTCTGGGGTAAGGGAAGATGTTACATAGTGCTAGGATATGGTAGTGCTATCTGATACAAAAACTTATTTTTGGGTTAAGGGCAAGATGTTATATAATGCTAGGATATGGTAGTGCTGTTTGATGTGCAAGCTATCTGTTCTAAGCTTAATCTCATACAATGCCACTTTGTTTAACAGGTTTCAGAGATAACCTTAATTGTATAGGCAATTTTACTCTTTAGACATTTGCTACTATACAGAGCAATGCTAATTGATATTGCCCACTGGACAGCTCTGAGCAAACTTGCCTGATTTATAACAGAGATAAAAGCTTGTAAAGTGACTCCTATGTCCTCTAGTCAATAAACAACCACACTTTGAGCTTCCTGCAGAGAAACGAAATAAATACCTTCTGTCACAAGATGGAAGATTCTGGAATTTCTTAATGTAAAAGCACAGCAAAAGC
Source organism: Protopterus annectens (assembly GCF_019279795.1). Lineage (NCBI taxonomy): Eukaryota > Metazoa > Chordata > Ceratodontiformes > Protopteridae > Protopterus > Protopterus annectens. The sequence continues at coordinate 879,866,778 of NC_056728.1, read as the reverse complement.
AACTCTCAAGTGCAAATTAAACAACTACCACTAAACAACTATGACCTTGGCTAATTTGCCCTTCTGCAAGGAGCTTTCCCCTGAAAAGGGGCCACCAACTTACTGGAAAAAAAAGCATTCAACAAAGGATAAATAAATATGTTAAAATCTAGTTTTTCCTGTATTGGCATCTCTTTACTTAGCAATATAAATTCCATGCATCAGGGTATGTAACATGTTTAAGACTTAAAAAAAAAAAAACAGTATCGCCTACATTTCTGACACTGAACAAGTTATAGATATGTTCCTGGGCAGAAGTCAAATTCGACAAAGCATGCTGACATTAATTGGTGGATGGGAATGTAAAAACAAGTATGGAAACACCATGAAAGTACTGGACAAAAAAACAAAAAACATAAAATTCAAAGACTGAATTGGCCATGACTACTGAGAAAGAAATTCAACGTAAGCATACCTTAATGCACCCCATAGTTGTCTTCTTTGTTTGTAGTATTTCCTATACCTAATTACATCCCTATAGGCCTCCATGTTTGAAAGGCTATTGACAAAGGATTTGTTTAAAAAAAGTTCACAATTTGCTCTTGTACCTACCCAGGCTAATCATCTCAACCCACCAAGTTTCCAACTCGCTTGTTCATATTGCTCTATACCTCCTGTCTTTATAAGCCTTCTTATACTCAAAACTTAACTTGCAAAAAAATGTATGCTACTTTATAGAAAGCTTGTATTTGAATCTTCTAATTTAAATGAGATTTGCATGGTAAAATATTTTGTTTAATTTTGCTTGCTTTGCAGACACCATGTTAAGAACCTTGTAATTTGAAATTCTATTTGCAGCTTCTATTTGCATGAATATTTATATTCTATATTTTCTTGCTAAATTTCTTCATCTCAAATCTAAAGCATTCTATGTAACCTTCTTGGAGCTTTTCTCCCCAGGTCTCCACTGAAAACGGGCTTCTGGCCCAGTCGGACATTATCCAGTTAACAGATGAAATAAATAACTAAATAAAAATAATTCACTGCATAGTGTATTGTAGGAAAATGTTACAAGCTGTTAGCCAACAGTATTTTTACTATGACTATTAACTAAAGCATAGAACATTTGAATGTCATTCTCTATTTTGAGACAAAAGTGTTTAAAAATGTATTTACTTTTGGAGATTTTTACCTTTGTGGTTGCCATTTTTCGTAGGCAGTCATTGCTGAGGTTTTCTACTTGATTTTCAGTTTTCCTTGGTAGCTAATAGCTTAGTTTGGTTAAAATGTGTTGTTGCTACTGGTCTGATGGCAACCTATGTTACGGAAAGCAATGTAAGGCCTCTCAAGCCTGAAAGGCAATTGTTGAGTTAGGTTACTAGATTAATCAGTATGTTTTCACAAAATGATACAGAGAGGTACTGGTATGGATGACAGTGTATGAGAAAACAAGACTGATATATCTATCCCTTGCTTCCAAAATCCTACTGGGCTTCAAGGAGAGACATTTTCCCAGTGACCAGCACTGTTTGGCCAACCTTTTACATCTACTCATTGGACACCTAATGGAAATGGCTTAACATGAAAACCACAATAGATCGCCTTTGTTCATGTAAGGTTCAGACAGCTGTTGGGACAATAAGCTTTCCAAACACTATCACTTAGATATAAAGACCTGGTTGAATGAGTATGATTTTTATGATGTTACCAGCAATGATAATTATGGCTCATACCAAGGTATGTTATACAAATTAAAGAACAAGACGCATAAATATCTTACTCTTATATTAGATAATGCGCTTCTCAGAGAAGGTATAGCTAAAACATTAGTCCCCAGATGGCTTAGAATCTGTAAATACCCTAACAATGTCAAGCCTGGTTCTGACTTTCATAAAAGAATTAATTGAGATTTTTTTTCTAAGATCAATAAGGAAAACATTAATCTCTCCCTACTGGAAGATATATACCTGGAAATTCCTCCATAGAGGCTTTCTGACACCACAACAAATTGCCAATATGTATAAAAAAATTAATTGAAATGTTGGGAGATGCAATGCAGAAAAAGCTGATTGGCAACATATGATTATTACCTGAAGATGTAATCTTTATTTTGGAATGAATTCAGGAATTTCTGTAATGAATTGTGGAATGATAAACGTATGATCTCTGATTCTCTTATTTCATTTAATGTGCCGATTCCAGAGGTTATACATTAGAGCCTTGGAAACCAAACTGAAAGTTTGATATTACTGCAAACTGAACTCTAATGGTAGCTGCAGCCGCTCTTTAACTGAAAAGTTTAGTTAGGAATTCCAATATAGATGGGATCGGAGCTAAATAAGGATTAACATCATTCTGAGAAGCCCATAAGAAAATCTCTTTCATTTGCCAAGATATAACTTTCTGGTAGATGATTTATAAGAGGATGTTATAATATGTTGAGCCTCAGTTGAGAGGTTGCAAATTCTGGCTATTGTGGGAATTAGAGCAGCCAAGCTGTCAGCTTTAGGGAATTAAGGGAAGGGTGAAGAGCAGTCAGTGAATGGGTCAACAGATTCAGAATTGGGTCCAGGATCCAGGGTTCTTCCAAAAGATGAGGCTGGAGGAAGGGAAATGAAATTTGCCAAGGCCAGTAAGGGGGCTATTAATATCATGGTCCTTCCCAGAAGGTTTGCTTTCTGTAATAACTTGGGAATCAGAGGGAAGGGGGGAGATGCATAAAGGAGACCCATGGGCCAATTGTACACCAGTGCATCCCTTGGGGCTTCCCCTGGTTGGGGGATTAGGGCAAAGTAGCTGCTGCATTTTGTGTTTGTTGGGGTGACAAAGAGATTGCAGCAAGTCTGGCTCCACCTTGCGGAAAATCCTTTCTGCTACTTGTTGCTTCAGGGACCACTCGTGAGATAGTAAGATTGCCCTGCTCAGCTTGTCTGCTATCACACTGGATTTCCCCGGGATGTGCGTTGCTAACAGAAAGTGCTGGGAGGAGATTGCCCACTGCCATACTCTCATGGCCTCTCAACACAGGGGGTAAGATTTGGTTCCTCCTTGTCTGTTGATGTACCAGACCACTGACATGTTGTCCATCTGAATAGCAATTGTTCCCAGAGGTAGAGAGTCTTGAAAGGACTGCAATGCTAGAAGTACCACTCATCTCCAGGACATTTATATGCAGATGAGCCTCGTGTTTCTTCCATGTGCCTTGGGCTGCTCTTCCCTGAAAATGCCCCCCCCCCCACCCAATCAGGGAAGCGTCTGTGTTCACCGTGGCTATGGGAATGGGAACAAATGGACATTCCCTGAGATACATGCTGAGACATCAGACACCACTGATGGTCCTTCTTGCACGCATTCGGTATGACAATTTGATGTGACCTTGGAAGTTCCTAAACGGACAATTGGGAGAATAGGAGCCATTGTAAATTTGGATATGCATTCATGTGAGGGGAATGCCAATGATTGCTGCTGCCATCGATCCTAGAAATTTGACTACCATTGAGACTGGAGCTTTTTTTCTCAGAAGCAGGTCTAATACTTGTTCTCGTAAGAGAGAAATTCTTTCTGGAGGTAGACTTAATGTCATAAAAACTGTGTTTAGTTTTGCTCCTATGAAGATGGTCTGTTGCAATGGCAATAAGACAGATTTTTCTGAGTTGATGGTAATCCCCAATTGATTGCATAGGTGTAAGGTTGTGTTCCTCGCTTGAATGAGTTGATGTTTGGCGATGGCAGTGAGGAGCCAGTCATCTAGATAAGGAAAGACTTGGAATCCCAACAATCTCAGGTGAGTGGTGACTACTGCCATACATTTGATGAATACTCTGGGGGCTGTAGTGAGACCAAAGGGCAGAGCACAAAATTGATAATGGCTGGCTCCCAGCCGGAAGCATAGACGATCCCTGGATGGTCTGTCCATCTCTATGTGGTAGTACGCATCCTGAAGATCTATAGAGCAAATCCAATTGTCTTTTCCCAGAAAAGGAAGTATTGACTGAAGCGTGATCATCTGGAACTTCATCTTTTCCACTGACTTGCTTAGTCTGCTTAGGTCCAAAATATGTCTCCAATCCCCTGTTTTTTTTGGAACTAAAAATAACCTTGAGTAAGTTCCAGATCCTCTTTGGTCTGCTGGGACTGGCTGGATGACTTTTTTCCAGCAACCTTTGGACCGCTAAGGCTGCTAGGTCCCTGTGACTGGGTGGAACGTCTGCAATTTTCTTTACTAGAGGGGGTGGGATGGCAAAGGGAATTGGGTATCCTCTGGATATTATGTTTTGTACCCAGCTGTCTTTTGTTATTTTTAGCCAGGCATCTAGGTACAAAGATAGGTGCCCCCCATCGGGCCTTCTCTCAGGAGCGCTGATAGGGCTCACCAAAGAACTGCTCTCTGTCACCCTGGTTCTGCGGACCCCCCACCCTGCAGTGCGGATGGCATCTTCCATTATTACCCCCCCTCCTCTGCCACTAGAGGGGGTGTCATCATGAGTGTTTTGGAAAGATCCTTGAGACTTATGGAACCATATCTTTCCACCTCCCCTCCTTTGGGGTAGGGTTTGTTCGGGGTAGAAAAACATACACCGACGGCAGACAAGGTCTTTCCATCTTTCTCACTCCTGGTAAAAGTTTCCTTAACCTTAGGTCCGAAAAGGGACATACTGTCAAAGAGGGTGTTAATGAAGGAAGACTTAAAGGGTTCCACAAAGGAACATAAGCACATCCAGGAATGTCTCCTGAGAGCGATTCCTGTACCCACTGCCATGCTCATACTATCAGCTGCATAAGACAACAGACGCATGGAAGACTTCACTATCAGATTAAGAGTGGAGAGCTGGGAAGTTACCTTGTCCGAAACTCCCACAGCTACTGAACCCTGTAGGGTGACTCCTATCTCATTCAGTGCATCCCTTTCTAACCTGGTAAACTGTGTGAAGTAGTTCAGCGATCGAAGAACGAAGGCCGCTGAACTGAACATATGCTTCCCGTATCTGTCCATCCCTATTAGGAGGATGAACAGATGAAGAATTCTCTGATAATTCCTTCTTGGTGGCTGCCACCACCACCCTATGGTACTCCTTTGGTAAGGTAAAGTCTGTCTTGTGGGCTGGTAATAAATTCGTTGGGCCTCCTAGGGACAGACTTCTTGGTGTCTGGGGACTCAAACACCCTTCGAGTGAGTAATTCCAGCAACTCATCAAAGGGTGGAGACACCCAAGAGGTGGAGGGTTGAGATCTGAAACCCTTCAGGAGAACTGACTCATTATCAGAAGGGTTAGGTGATTTCCAGCCACCCCTTTGTTTAAGAATCTCTAAGATATCTGGAAAGGAGATACCTTCTGAGGGGGACCGTGGGGACCCTTCTGACTCATCCAAGTCAGTATCTGAAGTGACTGACTCCTGTGGGGAGTCCACATGCTTCCTCTTGCAGAGTGTCTTCCTAGGCACTTCTTCAGTGGGGGCTTTTGGAGAGGTCTCGGAAGAACATGGGTCACCCAATGGAGCTTCCTGAGGCTCAGGATCTCTACACTTCAAAGGAGCGTGTGATGAAGAGGCAGACACCGGTGCTTTCAGAGAAGGAACTGCTCTAACTGATGGAGTTGTTATCAGGGCGGACAAAGCCCTCCTCTTAGCTTTGAAGGCCCCTCGGTCTCAACGAGAATAGTCCCTCAGTTCTGAAGAACCGATGGAAATCATCTGCATCGGTACAGAGGCTTCTGAGCCAGAGGTCGGGGCTGAGCTCACTCAAGCCGAAGCCCCGTAGAGGTAAAGTCAGCACCAACAAGTCGGTCAGATTATCCTCCCTGGACCCGACCGGTGAGTGTCAGTCAGAGGGTATCAGGGCAGTCTGGGCTGGAAAACCAATAGAAGGTGCTGGTCCCAAAGGGTCCTTGATCATCAGTTCCATGCTCTCGGTTCTGAAACATCCATGTGAGTCGGAGGAGGAACAGAAGATGTAGGAGGAACTAAGATTGGCTCCAAAGCCCCCTGGGTCGGTGCCGATAAAATTTTTGTTAGCACTGGTATCTGTAGGAGCTTCTTCACCACACAGTCCACATCCAGATCAGACAGTCTGCTTGATGCTCATGAGGAATGTGATGAGGCCACAGATTCCAGGACAGGAGACTTTAAGGTTGGAGATACCGCCTCCAAGGTCAAGGACTGACTCAGAACCCTAACGACAGCTGTTTCCTAAGACTGTGGAACCGATGTCGATGCTTTACTGGAAGCTGACTTTGATGCAGATGGAGATTTTGATGGCTCTGTCTTCTTTGAGTGTTTGTCTGGCTTATCCAACGATTCATGAAATGATGATTTAAGCAGACCTTTGTCCATCAGCTTTCCCTTCCTCTCATGCAACACTCTTGAGCTGAAGGAGTGGCATATAGAGCAGCTTTCTTGCAGGTGAACGTCACCCAAGCAGTAAACACATTCAATGTGTCCATCAGTAATGGACATCTTTTGTCCACATCTAATGCACTTTTTGAAGCCAGACTTGGCTTTCTCTTTTTCCTTGTGTAACATCTTCCACAACAGCAAAAACAATATTCACACCACAACTATTCAAGTCTTAAACAAATCAGTCACCTGTGAAAAAAGAAGGGCTACGATTGGACTCTAACACATCACACACAGTACTCTAACACTAATAAGAAATAGAAACCCAATGGCCTAAGAAATACGGCCACTAACTTCACTAAACAGGAAATAAAGGTAAGTATACACCCTGTAAAAAACAAGGGCTAAACACACACTCTAAAAGGGAAGAAACTCTGTGCCCTATGAAAATTACGGGTTAAGACTATTAAGCACACTAACTATTTTAGAATATATATCTATATGCTCTACAAAAGAGCTAACACACACTTTAAGCTAAAGAGAAAGGAGAAATAAGGGGCCTAATAAAAAACGCGGCCACTAATTTCTCATACACACTAACTATACTAATTCAAGAGAGATAGGGAGAATAGAAGGCCTAACTACAAAAAAAGGCCTTAAAGTCTAATTATCTGATCTAAAACTATAAGAAGAAGCTACACACTCTAACTGCAATATTAATACTAAATAATTAAATTTTTACTAAAACTATAGCTATAATATTCAAGAAGAAAAGTTTTTCACTGGCCAGAGCTGGTGAACGTCCGATCTAGTTGCAACGGCAAACAAGATCAGGGGGTAAAATCAGGGTGCATCATGGCATAGGGAGTTGGCCTTGAGCTGGTTGAAGACCTTGAGCTTCTGCAGTTGGCCAAGTCGGAGCCGAGGATCGGCTCCGAATCCATCAGTAAAGAATGAACGGTGAAATAGAGCAACTTCACACCACAAGTTCACATACTGTGGTCAGTCCTTGCAGTTGCAAGAAAAGCTGTGACAAAAAATTGGAAAACCTACTCTCCTCTTTCTTTTAACAATGAATTTATATATTTAGCCAAGTCATTGTATGATAAAGAAATTGCAAGTATAAAGCTGAGAATAAAAAAAAAAACAACACATAGATTAATTGCTTGGGAAAAATTACATTCTCTGTTACAGAAATATTAATTGATTGATTGTTATACATACATTCAGGAAATCAGTCAATGTAGAACTTTGTTATGGACTTTGTATATAGTTTATTTTTGTTTTTCTGTTAATGATTGTAATTTAATATTGTTTTATTGTTCTTGTTAAAATAAAAAAAAAATGATGGAAAAAAAAGAATTGAGATTTTCAATAACTGTGTACTCCAAGTTATGAAAGCGATTATTAAGAATAATGAAAAAATGTTGAATGGGTTATATGAAGAGATTGTGTCCTTGAATACCTTAATACAGAATGATTTATTGGTTACTATAGATGAACATAAAATTAAATATTTTTCTGTGTTAAAAGAAGTGGATGAGAAAAAGAAAACTTGGTAAACTGGAGAGAGATAAGAAGGAATACTTTGAAGATACTTTCTATCAATTACCTGAGCACTGTGGTTTTAACACCTTTACCACTTTGGACAATAGCCCCAGTCGACATATTAATGCCAGTAGTAAACCGCAAGTCAATAAACCATTTTATAACCTCTAAGACCTTTCAGAATTTCCTCCCCTGAGGAGACTGAATATGTTGAAAAACCAACATATAGGTGTGAATCGAGAGACAGGGTACATCAGGGACAATGTAGGATCCCACAAAGGGAGGGGAATTAGAGGTCAAAGGAGAAATTAAACTCCACAATAACTTATACTACTAGCAATTGACAGCCTGATGGGATAAACACAGATGCGGTTGTTTGGTCTTTCAATAATTTTAATGCATTCAGTTATAGTGGCTTGGAGTTAAATCCAAACTTCTTCTCAGTTTTTTGAAAGGGTTCACTTTTGTACCTAATGCTACAACTAAAGAGAGGTTCTCACAGACAAACTGTTTTTGAGAAAGATTAATTTGGAAATTTTACATGACAATAGAGGGGGCATGTGAATTCAGCTTTCTGTTTTGGTAAAAGAGCATATTTAATCCTCCTTTGCACTGTATGCTCTTCAACCCTGAAGCACTAGTTGAGTATGACGTGAGACATTTTCACTGAAAAATGAAATGGGGCACTTTTAATTTGAACCGTGAGGAAAGGAAAGTGTTGCAAGAATTGAGCACAATGACATCAGGATTATGAAACCTAACAAGGGTGGATGGGTGGTTATTATGGACTATTGTAGTTACACAGCTAAAATGCTACAATTACTGAATAGTGTTTCTAGGTACACCCAGATTTTGAGGAATGAAATATATATGACTTAAAAGATAAATGACATGATTTTGGAAGATAGTTGTTTGAAAGTATAGCTATATGATTTTCTTATAACCCCTAAACCTATAATTCCATCTATATTTGATGTATCTAAAATACATAAAGAAGTTATAGAGCCACTTTTTACACCAAAAGTAGCTGCGGCTGTGTCCAAAACACATCCATTTGCCATGTTTGTAGACAAAACACTTAAACCATTTTCTGGACTTTATAGCCCCATCTTAATTGATTCATGGGATTATCTAGCTAAAATAGGAAATTAAGTTTTTCAACCTCATTATTTGTTGGTTACTGTTGATGTCCAGGATTTGTTTTCTGTCATTCTACACTCTCTGGGATTGCATTGGTCTATAAATATTTTAGTTTATTGTGCTTTTTGACTACTAATGAGTTAAAATTAATAATGAAAGTTTGGAGCTTGTGCTGGATAACAACTTTATGTACCCTGAAGGGGATTTCTACAAGCAAATGACTGCAGTAGCCATGGACACTGAATGCACCTCTCTCTTTGCTAATACTGTCTTATTGCACTGGGAGAAATATTTTGTATTTAACTCCTTATATTACAAGTTTACCTCCTGTTATTTATTTTTTGGATGATATTTTTATAATATGGAAAAATACAAAGGAAAATTTGCAAGAGTTTATTGCGTACATCAACTCTACAACTGATTTTATGAAATTCACTTATAATATTGAATGTGATGAAATCCATTACTTGGATGTTGCACTAATTAAATATCTGAGGTATGTTTAAAACTAAACTTTATTGGAATTTGGAAAGAGAACTTTTCTATTTCATATCTGTATTTTTGTAGTAAACATCTTTATTCAGAAAAGGAGTATGGCAAAAGGGCAAATGGTTCGAGCTATCCGCATGAACTCTATATACAAGGATGTGATAGACGAGTTCATTATATTGAATGGTTCTTTTTAGAAAGAGATTACCCTGATTCTCTAGTTAGAGTAAGACATTTTGGAGGGTTGAGGTACTAAGTTTGTCCCCTGTTGGGAACCAATGTGAGAAATGGCAAGGCGTTGGTCCAAGACAACAGCTATGATAAAAATAAAAGTGGATATCAGAGTTCTAATTACAATATGAGTGGGATTGTGATGGATGAAGATAATTTCAATAGGTAAAAACAATAAAAAAACAGACCTCAATACCAGAAATAAACTCAATTATTTTAATCCAAATACAAAGAGCAGAGCTTTTGGGAATAATCCCTTCTTCAATGCATATAAAACACAGTTCAAACACATAGTTTTTAAGTACAACACATGATTCCATCTCTCAATAAGACCTCAGCTTGTTATACTGAGAATCTAAAATTTAAAGATACAGCAACACATATAAAACGTACTTCAAAAGCAACTTAAAAAGCACAGCAGGTACAGGCAGACAATAGCAACATTCACTTCAGTTTCATTTGCTTTTGTTTTAATACAGGTTTTAAACTAAGTGAAACATTTAATCTAGGTGCACAGTCAGCCTGCAATTTTAAAATCCACCTGTATTCAGCTAGTTCAGTGGCATTTAGAACATTACCACCTCTTATGTTAAAAAATATCCTTTTATTACGCTAAGTTTAAAGGTTCCCTATTAAGTAAGCGAACGCTTAATATAGTGAACGCTGTTTAATTGACAGCTAAATGTCAAAACAGCAAAATCCCGAAGACATGGAACAGCGAATAAAAATCACTGGGCCGTTTTCAGGACTTGGCATTTTCTCCACTGTGGTGCAATCTCAGAGTTGGTATAGTTAAGTAGGGAAGGTGGGAGGGCACAACCCTCACTTTATTTTGTTTTTTTTTTTTTTTTAAAAATTGCTGTTCCATTTGTTCAGAATTTTGTGTTTTCATTTTTTTTGGGTCGATTATACAGTGTTCACTATTTTAAGCATTCGCTGTTATAATATAGACCCAGTTTAAATGCACGATCTGTACTATTGTCATGAATATGCTTAGCCAAGGAACTCTTTCCTTACATTTTCTAAGAGATTTATCTATATAGAAGCTCATGCATGTCTTGCATACAGCTAAATAAACCAGATTTTCTGCATTACAAGTAGCAAAGCAATCAAATTCATAAATATGCTTTGTTCCTGGATGCTCAGAAGTAACAGAAGAATCAATATGTATACAAAAAACACAATTATAACATTGAACAGTACGTTTTCTTTTAGTTCTAATGGAGTGGTCATTCTTTTTATGCATTTCCTTAGAGCATATTTTCTGTTTCAGGTATAGCATTTTTTTAAAGTAAAACTGGGAGATGTACCTATTATTTTACCCATTTCTGGCATAGCAGTTAGTCTGTCCCAATTTCTCTGTATAATATCAGTAACACCACTAGTATTAACACTATATTTCAAGATGTACCTTAACTTAGTGTTGTTATTACGACACTGGTTAGTCTGTGGATGTTCTCATGAAAAATATGGTTTGGCTTTACCATCTCTTTCATTAGTAACATAATACTAAAGCTCCTTTTGTAATCTTATTGCTACCTGGTCAAGTTTTTATATTATTTTATCTTTTTTTTTTGTATTAGTTACATAGTTAAATGCTTCATTCAAAATACCTTCATCATAGCCTCTCATTTGAAGTTCTTGTCTTAACATATCCAACTGTTGCTTACATAATGTTGCATCTGTGGTCAGTGTACTCACTCTTACATATGAATGAAAAGATAAAGTGAACAAGCTCTAGCCTAGGAAGTACGCCTTCACCATATGAAAATGGAAAGGCACAATAAGGCTACTCCCTCCACGTGGTAGCTAGCTCCAAGATGGTCCATTAGCGGGTATTATATATCCCCTTTCTTGTAGTTGCTGGTATGCAAGAACTACATATGTATCCCAGGTCCTTCCTTAAAAAAAAACAAATTTTTAATTCTGTTCAGTTAAAAACGACAAATTGCCTACTTCAAAGTACTGGTTCAAACACTAATAACACTTTCCTCGGAGCAAATTTCTTGTTATAGTAACTTGGCTCAATATGATAAGAAATTATTCATTGGAAGTCACTTCCAGCTACCTTTCCTCCTTGAGTGCAAAACCTCCATTCACTGACAGCTATATGCTCCGCTTCGTCAGTAGGTACTTCCAAAGTTCTAAGTCAATAAACTGCCTGTATGCAAAAGCACTAGAGCAAGTTGCAAAAGATTCCTTACTTGGAAGCCAACCTGTAACCTGCATACAGCCTGTGTGTAAAGTGTGTGTGTGTGTGGGGGGGGGGGGCAAGACCCAAAGCTCTTCCTTCTTCTAAAGCCAATTGATTCCAACAGGCATCCCGTGTTCAAGGTCACCGGAATTAATTTCCAAAGTCTAAGGCCAACATCAAATCAGCGTGCTGCCTGTGCACTTAAATGAATTCCAGGATAAATAATTCTTCCTTCCTTTGAAGCCAAATGGAATCAGCAAACTGCCTGTTTGCAAAGTCTCTGGAGCAGGTTCCAAAATATTCCTAGTTCTAAAGCCAACTTCAAATAAGCATGCTGCTTGTGTTCAAAAACAGACGCAGGAACGGCTAAGCGCTTTCAGTTGTAAACCTTCTTCAGATCCTGTGTTTATTGACTTTGCTCTTCCTTTTATACTGTGTGTATTCTAGGTATTGACCAATGAGGTATTATATTCAAATAAGACTCTCTGCCTTCATTATTCAATGGTTACACTTACTACTTGTATCCAATCTGTCTTTTTGTATACACTGCCAAATCAGTTTAACTTCCTGAGTTCCTACAAGTATGTCACTGGTTATTCTGTCCTCTTGGGAAGAGTCCATTCTCACATGTTCTTTAGTAGCTGGTTGTATAGCTTCGCTGTCATGTTATTCAGTCCTATTTCTTAGTGGCTTTATGATAGAAGTATATTATCGGCCCTAAGCCTCCTTTCTTTTAGTACTGATTTTAAGGGGACTACTGCATTAAGGCCAGGACTTTGACTGGCACGCAAGTTCATAATCCATTCCATTTCTATTTTTTTCACTTCTGTTGAATAAATCTCCACCTCGTGCTGTAACTGAAACATGAGTTAATATCATAAATTTAAAGCTATGCCCTGGATTGTGCTTTATATGCTGATTGGTGGATAACTTAGTAACTAGAGGGTATAGGAAGAATCATATGGACTTTGAACAAGCGATGGAATTATGAGGAGGCAAAGGAAAACCATATTATCATTACAAACATGTAAAAGGACAGAAGAATAATGAAACATGAACCTGAAGCTCATGGCTGTTCCTATTTGTATCTACTTATCTCAGGCTTCCTACAGTTTCATCATATAATACTAAGCATATCTTGGAAAAAATAGATTAAAAAAGAAAAGATAAATAATAATCACATGAATAAAGGAACATATAGATGTGGAATGTGCCATCAGTGTAAATATATTGTGAACTGTGCGGACCTGATGCCTCCTAGTATTAAGTTGACAGATTTGTTCTTCATGCTATGTTGGAAAAACAGAAAAATCTTTGAAATCTAGAGTTTATAACCATTGCTATGAGACCAGGAAAAGAACTGAAACTAATGCAGTGTTTAGGCACCTTCAGAACTGTCAACATAGGTTGTTTTGCATAGTGACAAATATGTATTTTAAGTGGAAAATTAGGGTCTACATTTACTAGCATAAAGCATTTTTTATGATAAATGTTGTTAATTATGTTGTTTTATGTGTTGGGTAGAGGTAAAGAATTCTAAAAGATAATTATTGCTATGGTAATGTCTTTTTAAACCATTCTGATTAAATTAGAGATCACAGGAAATTATGTAGATTTTTAAAAACAATAGTAATTTGTATTATGAATAAAAACTAAAACACTGAACACTTGAAAATCATTGTGATGAAGTCTCTATTATAAGACAAAAGTGGTTAATAAATCATTTACTTTTGGAGAAACCATCTCAATAGCAAAAGCAGACTTAGGGGTATCGCCTAGAAAGTGATACAAAGCTTCTATACCATGTTCATGTTGAACATTAGTGTATAGGCAAACCACATCTAGGATAACCCAATACATGTCTTCCTCCTAACCCAATACATGTCCTCCTCCCAAAGAACATCAGTTACCTTCCGTAAAAGGTCCTGTGTGTCTTTAATATAGGAAGGAATGCCCTGAACTATCAGAAAAAGATAATGTAAAAAAAAAAATCCCCAAATTACATAGAAAGTATTTGCATGCCGCCATTATTGGCCATCCTGTCAGTATATCTAAACCTTTATGTATCTTAGGAAGGCAGTAGAATGTGGCTAAATCACAATTTTGGGACTATATTTTCCTTCAATGCCATTTTTAACAAAATAGCCAAGTCTGTATCCCTTATCCAACAGCTTCTGATATTCCAAAATTGCTCTATTATAACTTTCCATATCACTTCTAACATAGATACTTTCATTATTTAAATGACCGTTAACACATTTTTGCATATTGTTTACAGTTCATTACCACTACTTTGCTGCCTTTGTCTGCTGGTTTAACTATTAAAGTTTTGTCTTTACTCAATTCTAGTAAAGCTAGCCATTCATCCTTAGTCATATTATAATTGATTAACTTTTTATCAAATTCCACAAACACATGTTCAATGGTAAAATTCAAAGCAGCAGAAAAATTCTGTATCACACTATTGTTAAAAGGTGGTATAAAAGTATTCTTATTTACCACACTTTCCGTATTTAAAATACAATATGCATTCACATCCATATATTCATCTAACTCATTATTTGAAACACAAGAAAAAAGCTGTCATCTGAATCATCAGTACTTATATTAACTTGATAATGATACACATTGGCATGAAATAAACACATTAAATGCAACTTCTGTATTAAGCGGAAGATTTCACAATGCACCATATAAGGTCTAGGTAAAACTGTTGGAACATATTTTAGTCCCAAATTCAGTACTGACAAAAACTGTGTCACTTAATGCTGCTTCAGAGATATTAACAATTATAATCACAAACCAATAGATTATTGCCATCTACTTTTTTTAATATACTGTTTATCATGTCCATGCATTCTTTCTGAATGTTGTCCTTGAGTGAACAGGTAGTACAATTGGTTAAATACTATTGGCCAGTGCTGTTAACAGATAGTGAGTTGTCTATCTAATTAGTAAATTCCCTGGTATATCTTGTAAAAAAGGTAGGAATATAATACATTTTGAAGTACATCATAACTTTGTTTTTCCTAGTCCATGTATTAGGCCATTTATCGGTCGCCATAGCAGCACATATAGATGTGGCAAATGTTCGCTATGTCCCGACTATAAATCATTTCCTAAGATTAATAATACAAATTTTGAACCTGTACAGCGATTTGATTGTAATACTCAAGGTGCGATTTATATTTTACAGTGTCCTTGCAAGTTGTTTTATATTGGTGAAAGCCAGAGAGCTTTCAAAGTAAGACTACAGGAACATGTTAGAAATGTTAAAAATGTATGTTTGGAAAGCCTTCTGGCACTTCATTTTAAAGATTTTCACAACAGTTATGCTTCTTTGTTGAAAGGTTGCATTTTAGAACAAGTTAAATTGATTATGGTTGAAGGTAGAAATCTGTACAGCGATTTGATTGTAGTACTCAAGGTGCAATTTATATTTTACGGTGTCCTTGCAAGTTGTTTTATATTGGTGAAAGCCAGAGAGCTTTCTAAGTAAGACTACAGGAACATGTTAAAATGTATGTTTGGAAACCCTACTGGCACTTCATTTTAAAGAATTTCACAATAGTGATGCCTCTTTGTTGAAAGGGTGTATTCTAGAACAAGTTAAATTGATTATG
This sequence comes from Protopterus annectens, assembly GCF_019279795.1. Lineage (NCBI taxonomy): Eukaryota > Metazoa > Chordata > Ceratodontiformes > Protopteridae > Protopterus > Protopterus annectens. The sequence goes on along the minus strand of NC_056728.1, from coordinate 879,851,241 downwards.
AGAGAAGGCATAAATCTTAAAGAGAAGTTATTGTATATTTACATTTTAAAACACAATACTTTGAGCCTTAAGGGGTTAAGCAAAGACTGGAAGTATGTTATTTAATTAATGTATTGGTGTGTTAATTGCTTTATTACTGTGATTATTTCAACGTATTTTTTCTTTTTGGTCTGTAGCAGTTGTCTTATTATTTTGATATTCTATTTTGGTGATTTTGTGGAATTAATGCACAGAAGAAAGCCCAGAAGATCAGAATCAGAAAGAAGAATGGCTCAAGTTTTGAATTTGTTTTAATTTTTGGTAAAATTAAACATTGTTGGTTTGAAGAAAGGACAGATGTTATTTCCTTTATTAAAAAAATATCCTAAGTATTATATTTGGTACTGTATTCTTTTTGCCAGTTAAATGTAAATAAAAGACTTTCTGAGAGTTGTATATAACTTGCAGTGTAGCGTCCTTTACTGCTACTTTTTTTTTCTTTTTTTTTAAATCTACTTCAGTTTTATTGTTTCATTGCTGAAGTATTGCATACAGAACATATATTTGTGCTTGCATTACATGACTTTGAATGTGTGTGCCTGTGTGTGTCCCAAGCAGTAGATATTCTTGAAACTGACAACAGAGTAAAGTTTTTACCTGAAACCACTTATTTTTGGATTGGAACGTCAGTCATGCTTTTCTAGTGGATATGACATCAGGGAAAGATATATCTACAGTTACATCAGGGAAAGATATATCTACAGCTACATCAGGGAAAGATATATCTGCAGTTACATCAGGGAAAGATATATCTACAGCTACATCAGGGAAAGATATATCTGCAGTTACATCAGGGAAAGATATATCTACAGCTACATCAGGGAAAGATATATCTGCAGTTACATCAGGGAAAGATATATCTACAGTTACATCAGGGAAAGATATATCTGCAGTTACATCAGGGAAAGATATATCTACAGTTACATCAGGGAAAGATATATCTACAGTTATATCAGGGAAAGATATATCTACAGTTACATCAGGGAAAGATACATCTACAGTTATATCAGGGAAAGATATATCTACAGTTACATCAGGGAAAGATATATCTGCAGTTACATCAGGGAAAGATATATCTACAGTTATATCAGGGAAAGATATATCTGCAGTTATATCAGGGAAAGATACATCTACAGTTATATCAGGGAAAGATACATCTACAATTATATCAGGGAAAGATACATCTACAGTTATATCAGGGAAAGATACATCTACAATTATATCAGGGAAAGATACATCTACAGTTATATCAGGGAAAGATATATCTGCAGTTACATCAGGGAAAGATATATCTACAGTTACATCAGGGAAATATATATCTACAGTTACATCAGGGAAAGATATATCTACAGTTATATCAGGGAAAGATATATCTACAGTTATATCAGGGAAAGATATATCTACAGTTACATCAGGGAAAGATATATCTACAGCTACATCAGGGAAAGATATATCCACAGTTACATCAGGGAAAGATATATCTACAGTTATATCATCTGCAAACACTTTACACCTTGATTCAGTGTTTTAGGCTTTGCATTTATCACAGTATAATGGCACTTTTTTTACTCCACCTTCTGTAGCTTTAGGAATTAAAAAAGAGGGCCATAAACTTTACAACTATGCCTTGGTCATTTTGAATTAAAATAAGTCAGCTAAATGTTTAATACCATCAAGTTGGGAGCTCTTATGTTACTGTTCTTCTTGGGAGGCTAATATAGGTTTGCCAGTCCAATATGAAAAATATTGCATTTAGCAAAATATATTCCTGAGTAAAGGGAATTATATTTTACTTTGCTAAAAAGAAAATAAATTATATAAATGTGGCAGTCAAAGTGTGTGGTACACATTGTGGGATGTAGGTGCTGTTGTAGCTGTTTAGTAAGCGAAGAACATGTGCACCTAGTACATTCATGAAACTTTATGATGATTTTGTGTTCAGGTTTCTTCTGTGCCCATCTGAAAAATAAAATTACATTTGCTGTCACACAATGACACTTCTAAGGGGATGGGGTATCCACACAAGATTTCTTGATTTCTTTGCTCTCCTAATGCTACTGTAATTGCAAAGGCTTTAGATTTGGGTAGTTCTCCTGCAACACTTTTGATGAAAACATTTGTATTTAGATGTCGAATGCAGTACTAGTTAAGTTGTCTGGTGCAGACAAAGGTAATGCTACAGAGGGTGACATTTTTCTTGCTGTTGGTAGAAAGGTTGAGAACAATAAATTAGTGATGTTTCTTGGATACTAAGAAAATGTGTATATTATTTTATATGGTAGCTGAGAGGAACATTGTTCCTTCTATTAGTGCTCAGGGTTAAAAAAAATGAGAGTTATTTTTCTGTTGCTGCGGACCAACCACAACTTTGAAAAATCACAGCCTTAAGGAGCTGGCATTATATGCAATAAAGATGGCAAACCTATCAAGTTAAAAGTGTGCCGGGTGCTATGGTATGGTATGGTATGGTATGGTTGGTATGGTATGGTATGGTATGGTATGGTATGGCATGGTATGGTATGGTATGGTATGGTATGGTATGGCATGGTATGGTATGGTATGGTATGGCATGGTATGGTATGGTATGGTATGCCATCATTGCTTCAGGAGAATAAGTGATACTTTTATTATTACTGACATGGGTTTGTATGATGCATATGCAGCTGCACTGTGTGTTACAGATTTCATAACCACTATGTTATCTCTAATTTGCTGCTGCACAAGATGTTAGTGATCATTTTAAAATGACTGATAGCAGTCAAAGAAGCCTCTGTTCTGCCCTACTAGTCATGAGAATGTGGATACAGCAAGTTGGTGAAGTTAAATGGCTTTTGGAGGAGAATCACTGGGAAAAGAAAGAAGGATAACTAGGGATCATTGTAGGTTTTGGCATGCTTTACATATTGCATCACTAAGAAATATCTTTAAGATGATACACTAGAAAGTAGGTTGCACATATTTCTGTGGGGCTTGTTAGTCAGTGAAGAATGCATGCTGCCTTATTAGTTTTGATTATGTGAACTAAAAGAATCTGCTGGGTTGGGTGCACAGGGTAGGGAAATTGTGCACGGTGCTTAGAAAATAAATTATGCCTACATAATTCCCTTATATTGCCTACACAATTTTATAATAAAGCTAGTAAGATTTCTGGAACAAACATTCTACATAGCTCTGCAGAGCTGTGATGCGATGTTTATTGAAAACAAAAATGGCAAGGGTTCACTTTCTAAGTTACATGTAAAATGGCTACTAAAGAGGTTGCATGAACTCAGTAGACTTACGCCGGTGAATGCTACAGACTACAGCAGAGTAAAAACTAAAGATGAAATTCCATTATGAACCATGGGTGCAAGATTTATTGGAACTGGAAAACAACGTTAGGTAGATAGAGCATACAAAATGAGGCAGCAATCAAGGACTGGCCTCCCACGTCATGTGATTATAAAGAAGAACATGTACTGGTGAAAGGAGTGGTTGATGTGGCAGGGCAGTTTAAGCAAAAAAATGCATTTTGGCTGGCATGAAAGTGAAGTTTCTTCAGGCTTTTGCACCATCTGTCTAAGAAAGGTCTAAGCAAATAATGCCAGCAATGTGGAACTTGTGGAAAGAGAAAGCAGTTGTAAGAATGCTCTTTCCAGCAGTGCTACATGCCATGTGAAAGGGGAAGGTGTTCTCGGTGGTGACAACATCAGTTCACATCTTAATGCAAACAAGAAGGGGAAAGTGGTGCCTTCATTATGGAACAATAAATACACCGCAGGGCAAACAGAATGTCAGATGGCTACAAAGTATTACAAGATATGATGAGGGCATAAATAGAGCACAAGTAAAGGGATAATGGATATGTGACAAGCATTAGTGCAAATAAGGAGTGAGAGAATTGGAAAAGGTGAACAAAAACTTGCTGACTAGTTAGAGGTAACAACCACACCAGAAACAGGTTTAGTGACATACAAGTACCCCATTTGGGAGATCCTTCAGCAGCAATCAGGGACAGATCACCCTTGAAAGACATAGAACATATCCAGAAAACTTGCAATGATTTGAACTCTCTGGCTGAATGTTTGATGAAGAAAAGGACGTCACGACTAACATAAGAAGACAAAACTACACTGAGAACCAAAACTAAAAATAATATAAAAAATGAAGCAGTAATACTGTAATGTAAAAAGCCTTTAATAAATCCATATTACAACCATCCAAAATAAAAGAACATTGAGCACTTTCATCTACAAACTAGACTTCATCAGAATGTAAAAATAAAAGGAGCTTAGGTGCAATTAAAATTAGACTCTATCAATGTTCATGGCTTAAATGACAAGGTTTCGATATGGCTGTTTTGCACGTTGAGCTTCCTTATATTTATGATGTTTTTTTTTATTTGTTCTAAATGTAAAAAGCTGTGAACAGGATTTGTCTCATGTAGTGGCACTTATTTTCATCATTTAATCTTATGTTTCCTTTTTGCTGTTTAAGAAACATCACAAATATAAATTATTTGTTAAAGTTGTATATATTTTATTATTTTTGTTTACGTTTTAGGAAAAACAACATTCCCAAGGATGAAGCAGCAGCAAAAACTAATAAAAACCAAACCAGCAGTCTGACCAAACAATGAAGGAAACCACCAGCAATAGTGAAAAACACAGTTTAATATCGCTTTTGTCTCAAAAGACTTCTTCAGAATGAAATAAAATACACACAACAGCATCCCCTTACTTATCAAGTCAAAATAATTACCTAATAAAACAATCAATTACTTAAAGTGCACTAGCAAAAGGAATACAGTCATTTAAAGGCACACAAATATAGACAGTTCATTTTAAAATCTTCAGTCTTGTATTCTTCAGAAAACATTTAATATTCACTGAGTCATTAATACCAGGTTTTTGTCAGCCCCTAACCTGAGCTGCCACATAGTTATCTTTGTTCCAGCTGGTCCTTATAGGAACCCCCCCTTATATTTCTAACTACATGTTCCAAAACAGCAAATAGAAACTTTTTAAAACCACTACGTGTAATGAAATGTTTAAATATAGCATTGTTAATGTTCTTAGTTCTAATACAATAATAGTGCTCTTTAATTCTTTTACTAAATAGTCATGTGGACATAACTACATAAAATTCATTGCACACAGAACAAACTCAACTTGGCACTATGCCACTAGTATTGCTATTGTATACACCATCAATGGAAAGTGTATTTTATTTCATTCTGAAGAAGTCTTTTGAGACAAAAGCGATATTAAACTGTGCTTTTCGCTATTGCTGGTGGTTTCCTTCATTCCTCAGTCAGACTGGTGGCTTTTATTCTGTTTACGTTTTGTACTGTTTGGGCACAGGTCACTTAAGAATCTACACTGTTTGGTTTTTGACAACTTTAATTGCTTTTTAATTAACTAACGTATTTGACTTGATACTCAATGGGATGGCTAGTAGGACTCCTTGCACTAGTATTTATTCAGTGATTCAATTGTTTTTTTTACATTCTGATGAAGTCCATATTGTAAATGAAAGCACTCGATGTTTTTTTTATTCTGGGTGGTTTTAATGCGGATTTATTAAAGGCTTTTTACTGCACAGTATTACTTTGGTTATTATATTATTTTTAGTTTGATGAAGAGAAAGAAAGAGAGAGGGAAACAAGGGAGCAAAGTTGGGGCAGAAAGAACACACAAAAATGAAGGAGAGTGGCCCACTGGACAAGTAGATAAAGGGGGCCTAGAAGTGAAATCCACTCAGAGAGGCACCAAGTACATTTACTAGAGGATAGGCTGGATTTTTGCTTTGATCAAACATTCAGTTTATTAAGTGAGATGGCGGTGAAACAACAGTGGTGTTGGGAAGATGCAGGCTGTAATAATCACTTATGATGGAGGAAGGTAGCAACATGTATAGTAACTGGAAGCTGAGCATCTGTGGTTTTATGAAGAGTGATGGTGGATATGGACCCCGACTTGGCAATAACGCAGTGGCTGATGGTAAAAGGTTTTGCAAAGTGAATAACATCCGATTCTGTGCTGCTGATAGTTGGTATAAATCTCGACTGTTTGAGAGGTGAACAGGGGAAAGCAAGTGTAAGAGAAAAGTGGCTATGTTCACTGTTATATCTGGGAATAATAACTCAAAATGACAAACTTAGTATGGTGAGTCATCTAAGTGGACATATACAGGCTGATTTTTGAGAGTATGGTCTTAATTTGGGGGACTGAATAACACACAAAAGTATTAGCAACAAATAAGAAAAATGAGTGTTATGGAGAGGATCACCAAGTATTTGCCAAAAAATGGACATGACATGAGGAATGTTCTGTTACTGACACACTGCAACCACCATTGTTCTTTGTTTATCAGTTTAGGGAGGATAGTAATTCATATAAGTACTGTTTTTATTTATTTATTTAGTTTATTATTTATATATGCTAACTGTGGTAGGGAACTGATGCATATGAACCTTTTTTAAACTCAATCCTGTCTGTTTAAAATGTCTTTTTAGAGTCATACAGTAGCTATTCAAATCAAATTGTGATTTGTAGTGAGAGTGGGGAACAGGCTGAGGAGACCCTAGAGAGGTGGAGATATGCTATACAGAGGAGAGGAATGAAGGTCAGCAGGACTATATGTGTGTGAATGAGAGGGAGGACAGAGGAATGGTTAGGATGCAGCGAGTAGAGTTGGTGAAGGTGGACGAGTTTAAATACTTGTGAGCAACAGTTCAGAGTAATGGTGAGTGTGGAAGAGAGGTAAAGAAGAGAGGGCAGGCAGTGTGGAGTGGGTGGAGAAGTGTGTCAGGAGTTATTTGAGACAGATGGGTACCAGTAAGAGTGAAAGGGAAGGTCTACAAGATGGTAGTGAGACCAGCTATGTTATATGAGTTGGAGACAGTGGCACTGATGAGAAGACAGGAGTCAGAGCTAGAGGTGGCAGAGTTAAAGATGTTAGGATTTGTATTAGGTGTGATGAGGATTAAAAATGAGCATATAAGAGGGTCAGCTGAGGATGGATGGTTTGGAGACAAAGCCAGAGAGGAGAGTTTGCATTGGTTTGGACATGTGCTGAGGAGGGATGATGGATATATTGGGAGAAGGGTGCTAAGGATGGAGCTGCCAGGTAAGATGAAAAGTGGAAGGCCAAAGATAAGGTTTATGGATGTGGCGAGAGAGGACATCTAGGTGGTTAGTGTGACATAGCAAGATGCAGAGGACAGGAAGGAAAGGAAACATGATCTACTGTGGTGACCCCTAATGGGAGCATCTGAAAGAAAAAAGTAGCAGCAGTAGGTAAATGGAGGCTATGGAATTGAACTTTGGACTACAAAAGTGTTGGGAAAAAAAAAAAAAAATATATATATATATATATATATATATATATATATATATATATATAATTGTTTTTTATCTTTCATATGTGGAAAGGGGGTATAGGCAACTTTGGGGGCAGCACTAGTTGTGGTTTTCTTTAGGGATAGCAAACAGAGGTTGGCATTCTTTTTTGCTGGGGAGGAAAATAGAAATGGGGGTTACCCCAATCCAGGGATCATCAAGGGCAGGTCAAGCTTACTCATCCTGGTGGTGTTTTTGAAAAGGTCACCAAAGCAATGGCTGAAGGCAAAATTGTATACACCACATACCTTGACCTTGCCATAGCTTTTGACATAATTCTGCACTCAGGCATACAATAAAATCTTAATAAACTGAGAATAAACTCCTAGGTCACCTGCTGGGTTGCCAGCTGCCTCATTGATAAGATGCAGTCACCAGTGGAGTCCTGCAAGGTTCCGTTCTGGGACATCTACTGTTTGACATATACTTTTCTGAGGTAATAGCAAATGTCAAATGGTTCTGGATGACTAAGTTTGCAGATGACTACAAGCTATGAAAAGTCATTAAATCCCCAAATGACTTTGTCATCCTGCTGGAAGGTTAGTCCCAAATAAAATAACTGGTGCCAAAATCATGGACTGAAACTAAATTCCAAAAAAATACATTATTGTCATTTGGGAGGTCTTCTATCCCAGTAAAATAACACATTAAAATATACTCCTGAGAGTTAACCCATTTGTTCAGGATTTGTGAAGTTATGTGGACAGTGACCTAAGTTTTGACCAACATGAATCTATTGTTGTAAGACAAGTCCTTCTATATTGCACAGCTTATAAACAAAGGGATTGTGTCTAGATCTAGTGATGTTAGTGTCACTCTTTACTCAGCCTTCATTAGGCCAGTCATTGAGTATAATGCCCCCTTTGGTAAGTATCTATGCAGACAAATGTAACAACTGGAATAGCCATAGAGATAGCTTACTAAAAGGATACATGGCCTAAATAACATGTTTTACATGGACCAACTCAAAGCCATAAACCTACACTCAGTATCCTACAGACTGCTAATACATAAACTGTGTGTTGCATACAAGGCATTTTCCAATCCAATACTGATGGATTTACTGTACATCAGGACATCAAACAGCATCAAAAATACTCGATCTAGGCATCTAAACCTCTTCTACAGCATCAACAGAACAGTTTGGAAGGACAGGTATATATTGCAAAGGATACTGCACTGCTCTAGAACAGACTCTCCATCCACATTAAACAAAGTTCATCCCTGGCCATATTCAAGCATAACTTGGATGGAAAATAGAGAATTTACCCAAGGACTGTTCCCTGTACAATCTGAGAGCTATTCCCCTCTATGAACAGTGGCAGCTCCTAAATTATTTATCCCATACATGCGTCCCCTCAAATTAGCTATGATATAATCCTAGTTATTCTCACTAGGGGTAATATATAACTACTGACCATTGATATGTAAGGTCAATCTGTAACCAAATGGGACAGGTTAATCCAAGCACAAGAAGGGAAGCCAATAAGGCTTAAAATGGGCAGCAAGGGTAGCTGGCCTAGTATGTACCTATGAAGCTGTGGATCTAGCCATAGATGAGTGACAAAAAATGTAGAAGGGAAAGGGATGTGGGGATGAAGGTGTCTAAAGCTGACATCTCAAATGTGGGGGCAAGTAATCTCTTAAAGAGAGACATAGGTAGACTAGTTAAGGAGGGGGCAGATGTGGCATTACTGTAAGAGCTGAACTTGTGTAGGATACAAATGCAAAGATTAGAAAAGAAAGGATATGCTTTGTTAGGAAAAGTGTGCAGTTAAAGGAAGGAAGAGGTCTGAATGTAAAAACAGGGTGAGTTTAGCTGGCTGGAGAAGAGACTATAAACAGTACAGTGAGAGTGACTAGGTTTTAAGAAAGTGGAAGACTGAAGAATGGGGAATACAACAGCTGTTTTTAAGGAACACATGATAAGAGGAGTGAGTTTATAGAGGAATGTACGGCTTATGTAGGCAATGTTAGGGACAAGAAGGATTAAGCTGTGTTGGGTGAATTTCAATGCAGTGCTGTAAGCTTAGGAGACAGACAGGTTGTTACTAACTTCATAAAGGATGTATGGAAACATTGTAAGAAGGGAGAAATTGGATCTTGTAGATGTGCAGAGCGGACTAGGAAAGGAAGAGTGTAACTATGCTTCGTTGAGGCCTCTTTGGCCAGTGGTCATTTTCAAAATGCAATACCACTGTACATTTTACTGCAATGTGTTTTATAGTGCAAGCCAGCAGTGCAATTTTGAACATTTTCCCCCCCTTTTCTCCACTATGGCATGACTGTGGAGGTGATATAAAAATGGCATGGGAAATGGAAAATTAGAAGATAAAGTGGGAAGTGATTTACAGGACAAAAGAAATTAGAGAAAGGTTTAGGAGACTCCATGAAAAATTGTATAAGGGCTGCATACAGATCAGAGGTGAGTTTAGCCAATGTAAAGGTAAGATTCTTCAACAAGAGCAGAGGGGCATATTGAGTGCAACAATAAGGGTGGGACAGGTAGCAGAAGCTACTAGGGTACTTAAAGATTGGGAAATCAGGTGGACCAGATGGTTCTCCATATACCTTTATAAGAAAGCAGGCACTCAGATTAAGGAGTTTTTTTGTCACCCACTTTGCTTCAGACGTTTCAGTCCTTATCCCAGTGAACCTGCCCATTGCTGGGCTACCAGCTCCTCCTTCCATCCCAAGACTAACTCCAACTTCAGGCTGGGGCCAGCAAAGAACTTAAGGGCATCCTGTGGGGTCTGAAAGGGTAAAAGCTTCCACAAAGGAAAAGGTTTTTTTCCCATTATTATGACCTATACTCCTACCCCTCTGCTCATTTTGTAATACCATCGGGGAGCTATTCCCCTCTATGGGCAAGACCTCCCTAAAACAGGTGCCAAGATGAATGTATCTCCACCATTTAGAATTGGCACACCCATCCCTTCCTGCTGGTACCTCAGTTACCTCAGCCACTAAATAAACCCCGGTTTACTGGGCTATAATTAGGGCTTTATCCCTCTCACTCATGACAATGACCAAGATTATGAAAATCCTGTCAGGGTTTTTAAACAAATACTAGATAAAGAACAGATGCCTGAACCAATTTATAAAGCAGCTGTGATCGTGTTACATGCAGACAAGGAGGACAGAGAAGATCCTTGTAGTTACAAGCTGATTTTCCTGTGTAATGCAGATGTCGAGATCTTTGCTAAAAATACATTGAGAAACATACCTCTCAGAGTAAGAAATCTGGACTAAGTCTAAAGTAATATGGGGACAAAGGCCCAAAAATAGGTACAGATTTTAAATATTGTTCTTATAAACTTAGAAAGTTGCTAGAATATTATGATTTATGACACCAGACATTATCTGAAGGACATGAAGTCTGAAACTCAAATAGATTTCAGTAGTGCTCACCCCCTTTGGCAAAAATGTAATTTAAAAAAAAATCACAGCAGAAGTCCAATACCACAGGCGGATGCCAAATAATTCATTCTTAAACACAATATAAGTGCTTTTGTCTTGAAAATCAAGACTTCATCAGATAACTACAAAACTTAAAACTCATCATTTTATACCATTTGCCATAAATGCAATTAAAACCCCAGTTAGTGTTTTAAAGGAATATAGTCCCTTATCAAACTTCAATAAAGGACTCAATACTAACTCACTGTTACATGTCAATACATAAAAATCATTTATAACACATCATTTAAATATTCATTACTGTCCATACTTTGAACAAAATAAATAAATAGAAAATTAAAATGAAAACTGAAGTGAAAAATGAAATAAAATAAAATGAAACAACTTTGACATATTGTGAATGGTGGAATCACATACCATACCTAATCTAATTTAGTTAGGGTCAGTTCATCTATCTAGGATGGATTCTGATGATTTGGATTTTCTAGTGGAAATTAAGAAATTAAAGAAAATGTTTTTGGATACAGCATATCCAGCTAGCCTTACTTATGAAATTATAAGTCAGGTGAGGGGTGAAAGAAAAGGACAATGTAGGCACAGTGTGAGTGAAGGTAGTCTTGTGATTGACAATAAGAATGAAAACAGATCCAATTTATATATGGCTATGGTGCTGTCCTATAATAATGGTGATCGACACTTAAATAATATTGTTAGTAGGAATTGGAAGGATGTCTTTGGTTGCTTTGAATTAACTGATAAACTTGGGGAAAGATCTAAGTTTGTATATAAAAGGGGAAGGAATTTGAAGAATATATTACAATGGAGTAACATTGCTGGTGATAACTAGGATGTCCATATGTGGGGTCTGTGCACAATTTCATTTTATTTACGAGGGTTCCAGTATTACAGTTGCTTCTAACCCCAGGGTTTTGAGTGGGAATGGCCATTTTATACATAATACTGTGGCTGTGATTTATTGGCACAATGTGTGACCTGTGAGGCATTCTATGTTGAGAGGGCATTGAGGCACAGAATTTATGAACATGTATATGGCATAAAATGATAATTATTACAGCAAATTAAATTGAAAGCCACTCAACACCCTGGTATTAATGACAATGTTTCTACTGATGGTGTATCAATTTTAAAGTCAGAAAAGTTGTGAAATAAATTTATTTGAAGGAAAGCTTTAAGGAGGGTTCTTAAAGATGTGTAAAAGTCCCAGTTTTACAAATTTTTAAATATATGAGTGAGGGTATCTGCCTTTTTAATGCACTGTATCTTTAAATCAATTGTGGGAGAATTTCTTGTGAATTTAATTAATTTTATTAGTATGTGAATCTGATTGGTTAAATTTATTGTATTAATGGTTGTGTAATTGATTCTATTTTATTCTTATGAAGTCCTGTAGTATACAGATGAAAGTGATCCCAGCAGGAAAATGTGCCAACCAAAACTCACAAACTAAAGCACAAAGGCACAAGAAGTCCAGAGAACAACTTGTAGTATTAAGAACGGCCACACAATAAAGCCCGAAGGAAGGTCAGTTTTAATGTACTAACATTGTCAATGCAAATACGTTTTCGTCCTTACAGAAGGACTTCATCAGACAATACAATGAATAATCAACTAACCCTCCTTTTAAATACCATCCCCTGAACACTCAACCAATCACAGCTTTAATATAACTAATATAATTAAAAACATTATAAGAAACTTTTATAAAATCCTTAAAACATTTTGTGAAACAATAGTTACATTCAATAAATACATGTAATCTATACATAAATTCAAATATTCTTAAAAGTATAAAATTAATATAATTGTGTATGGATATACATGCGTCATCCATCTATGAAAATTAATAGGCCAAATCATCCATATAGTGGCCAAAATAAAAATTACTAAAAATGTTACTATAATTTAGCTGCTCTGAGATTCAAGACAGGGGCCAGGGAAATAAAATCATTTAATCCATAATTCTTGTTGGCTTCAAGTTTGAGTTGCCAAAACAATTCATGATATTCAATTGGGGTCTCCCAGGGTCCCCCACATGGGTCCACTTCTACCTTTTCTATCACAAAAAAAAAAATACCTTTCTATCACAAAAAAAAAAAAACTAATTTAGCTGAAGGACAGAAAATAGTGTGTCTGAACAAGGCATTAGTTTCGTCCTTCGGGCTTTATTGTGTGGCCATTCTTAATACTACAGGTTGTTCTCTGGACTTGTTGTGCCTTTGATACAGATGAAAGTGCTTAATTTTTTTCTAATTAAATAAAAGTTCCTGCAACATCTTGACAGCATTTTTGTTGTTAGTAGTGTCATTATTTTGTAACTTCAGTTGTCAGTGATTTACCAGAGAACTACGTATTTTATGACAAATACACCAAAAACCTGAAGCAAAAGTATGGACATTCTATAAAAATCTGGACAGTAGAGAGGTATGTTGATGAGTTTTGAGCTGCATTTGCTAGACATAATCAGGGAAAATTAGATAAGACTTGTGAAGGTTAAATCTTTTGCATCTCAATGAAGAACCCCAAGAAATTACTTTAAGTGAGCTAACCTTGACTGTAAGGGAAAAATAGGCATATTAACAGCAGACATACAAAAGGTATTTGACAGTATAAGCTGGGAGTTTAGAATTAAGTTTGATTCAAGTAGTGGGGAAGGTTAAGTGGAAACTGTAGGGGGAAATGCTGGTTAACGAGGGTAGATCAGAGAAAGTTATGTTGCAGAAAGAAAAAGACAAGAATGCCTCCTTTCTCCAAGTCTGTATTTCATGAGTATTGAGGGTCTGGATCCAGAGGTTATGGAAAAAATTTAGAAGTTGGAGAGAACATTCAGGAAGTTTGAAGTATGCATTGATTTGCAGATGATTGTATGATTTCATTGGATAATGCAGATAAAACAACTTCAGGAATTTTGGATCATTTATTTTATTTATTTATTTTACTTTACATTTGTTAACTGGGAAAGTCCGACTGGACACTCATCCATTTTCAGTGGAGGCCCGGAGAGAAACAGCATGTCATAAAGAAATTATACAAGAATATCATAAAGAGATATAGGTTCCATAGAAACATAAGTTATGTATACATTAACAATTCCTTTAGTAAAGTCAGCATAGAGCATTCTAGTAGTAGAGTTTATATAGAATATAAAATATAAACACAAGGAAAAACATTTTTTTCTTTCTAAATTATGAGTACTCTCAATATTTTGTTACAGAAATAACCAGTGATTTTTAAGCTTTACAGTGAAAGGAATTAGGGGACCTTTAGCAGAATCCTTGAACATGGTATTGGTGCAAATTAACCTGGGGAGTAGCATGAACAAAGCCAATTGTTTGAGAAGTGGGTTCTCAGGAGTTTCTTAAATTGAATAGTGGAGGTAGTGGAGGTTATTTGGCTAGGTAGTAAGTTCCAGATTTTGGCAATAGTGCAGGCAAAGAGAGATTTGCCAGCATCATTTTTGTATCTGATAACACTTATTAGGTTCTGAGAACTAGCTCGTAAGGCTCTGGTAGGATATGTGGGGGTTAATTATATTTTGAAGTGCAGGGTTTTTTTTCTGGAAGGTAGAAGAGATTATGCGCTATTGTGAGTTGATTAAACAGAAGTAGTTGAGGTAGCTTGTACCATTTGAGTTGGTTAAGGGTGAGGCAGTGGTGGGATTTGTATGAGGTTTCAGTAGCAAACTTGGCTATTTTGTTATAACAAGATTCCATTTTGTTCACATCACTCTGGCGGAGATTAGTAAGGATGGGAGAGGCACAGAGAAGGATGGATAAGAGATGAGTTCTTGCAATAGTAGCTTTGTTTTGTTTAGTTATAAAGTGTTTGTTCCTATAGAGAAGTCCTAGTTTTTTATTAACTTTCTTAATGGTTTGTGCTATATGGATAACAAATTTGAGGTTATTGTCTATTTCTACACCTAACAGTTTAGTATGTGCAGTTGGAGTTATTTCAATGTTATCTTTGGAGTGAATGGTGAAAGTGTTGCTGTGGGGGGGGGGGGGGTCATGACCTGGGCTGAAAAGAATTAATTTAGGTTTTTTTGGGGGTTTAAGAATAAGTTTGATGTTTGTGAACCATGTTTCGGCTAGAGCAAAAGTGTTTTGGGTGAGGATTTGCAGTTCCTTTAAGGTGGGAGTGGCACTTATAAGGGTGGTGTCATCTGCGTATTGTAGTACTGATGCTGTGAGTGAGGAGGAATTGATTTGGTTGGTGAATAGTGAGAACAATAGTGGGCCAATGATGGATTCTTGAGGGACACCCACAGATACTGGTATCAGGGGGGACAGCTGGTCATGCCATAGGACTGCCAGCTGTCGACCAGATAAGTAGCTAGTAAACCATGATATAGTAGAGGGGCTGAGGCTTAGAGTAGATAAAGTTTGGAGAAGAATGTTATGGTTTACGATATCAAAGGCTTTAGATAAGTCTAAGAAAATGGAAGATACAAGTAGTCCCTTGTTATTACTGTGGTTAACTATATCTGTAAATGATAGCAATGCTGTGGTGGTGCTGTGGGATGGTCTAAAGCCATGCTGAGTTTTGGAGATTAAGTTGTTTTGTAAGAGGTACCGAAGTAGTTGGGAATATACAACTCTCGCTAATATCTATTGCAATTGGACGGTAGATGGTGAGTTCTAAGTAGTCCCCCTTTTGTGCAGTGATATAATGTGTGATGTTTTCCACAGGGTGGGGACTTTGAATTCTGCAAGTGACCTGTTTATGAGGATGGACATGGGATAGGCTATGGTGTCTCCTGCTATCTGAAGGAATTTGGCTGGTAGGGTGTCAGCAGCTAGTGTGGTTGGTTTGAGTTTTTTATTGAGCTTTGAAATAATTTTAGTTGGTACAGGGTGTAGGGAAAAGTTGGTGGTATTGTTTTGAGTAGTACGGTGGGTTTTGCTAGCACCTGGTATAGGGCTGCTAGTGGTATTGAGGGCATTGGTAAGGGTTTGGACTGTTTCAGTAAAGAACTTGTCAAATTGTGTGAGAATGTTGTCATGGTTGTTTGCTAGTACTGGGGTTAGGGTGGTGTCTTTACCTGGGTGGATTATGTCATTTACTGTAGCCCAAAATTTCTTAGGGTTGTTGGCATATTTTTCCTACATGGTTTTGTAGTAGTTACTTTTGTCTAGTTTGATTTGTTTTTTGGCTTTGTTTCAAAGTTCTTGGTAGGTTTGCCTCAGATTATTGGTTTGTTCTTTTGATATCGACTCCAGGCCTGATCCCTCTCTTTCATTGTAGTCTTAGTATCTTTAGTTAGCCATGGAGCATAGTTAGCTTTTAGTATTATAGTTCTGGAGGGGGCATGACAGCTTAGGATTTGCAGGAAAGTGGAGTTAAAGTACTCTACAGCATCATCTAGAGATAGTAGTTTTAGGGGTGTCCAATTACAGCTTTGTAGTGAATAGAAGTCAGTTGTTTTAAAAGTCTTTTTGTTACGTCTTACTCTGAGGTTGGGTTGGCTTGTGTACTGCTGTCTGTTCCGAATTAGCTAGGTTGGTTGATGATCACTTAGACTGTCAGGTAGACAGCCAGAGTGCCATGCTAGAGTGGGGTCAGATAACAGAATCCAGTCTAAGATGGATTCACGTTTTGAGGTTTTGTCTGTTCTGGTTGGGGTGGATATAATTTGGGTAAATCTATGGAGGTTAATGTGGGTAGTTGGAGTGTGGCTAGAGCAGTTCAGCCAGTCAATATTAAAGTCACCTAATAGTACAGTTTCTTGCGGCATGGAGTTTGAGATCCAGTTTAGCAGGTTTTCCATTATAGTAGTGTTAATTGCTTGGTGGAATGTAGCCACCTGCAATAATTTATATGTTTGTTTGAGTCTAGTTTTCATTTGGCAAGGATTAGTTCAACATCTTTGATTTCTTGGGTTTTATAATCAATTTGTTCAATGGTGAGATGATTTTGGAACAATAGTGCTATGCCACCTCCCTTTTTCTCTACTCTATCTGCGTATTATGTTACAGCCAGGGGCTGTAATCTCATTATTATGGTGTTCTGGTTTAAGCCATGTTTCAGTTAGCACTGCTATTTCTGGTTTATATACAGGTACAAGGGCATGAAAGTCGTGGATTTTGTTATGTATACTTCTTGCATTTATGTTAATGAAGAGGAGAGAGGAGGTAGGTCTACAGTATAGGGTGTTTGACTGGTTAGAGTCTGTGTAGGGTGTTATGGTGGGTCCTGGATTAAGGTGAATGTCACCACAGTGAATGAGTTTGTAGAGTAGGTGAAGATGAAGTTTAGTTAGTTTGTGTAGTAATTTAGTATGTCTTAATGAGGAGTGAGGGTTAGTTCTGACTGACAGTTTGTAGTGGGAGTAAGAGACTGATCTAGAGGAGGTGAAGTCTAGTGGTGTGATAGGGAAGTTGCAAAGTTTCAGAGGAGTGGTTAGAGGTTTGGTTTGTCATTGTAGGGGGGTACTGATATGTAGTGGAGTGTGGTATCATTATAGTTAATTTTGGGTGGAGTCAGAGCTGCAGTTTCATCTTTAGAAATGAGTAGTAGTAAAAGTGGGTGGAGGACAGATACATTAAATAGGGCTGTTTTGTTTCGAGTGAGGAGATAAGCGTCTTGATTTTCAGGTACAAAAAACAGTAGAGAAAAATAAGAGAAAGTAACTGGAGGGAGATAAAAGAGAGGGTAACAGATATGTTTGCTAAATGGTCCGGCAGAGTAATAAAGACTCTGGTGCTCCGTCATGTGATGCACATGAGGAATATGAAACTAATTGCCTAAGCTTGTACAAGCTGCACAAAATATGGCACTCATTATGGAGAGACAGGAGAAGAAGCTGTGTACAAAGAGGCTGCAGTTTGGAAGGAAAGATGTTGGTTACATGATGCAAGATTTTGAGAGGTATGTAACAGCAATGAACTCAGCATAGAGGGTAAATGGGTGGGAACACTTTTTTGTAGATGGGAGAAATGGAAAGAAGGAACAGTCTTTAGTTAAGACAGGTAAGGTAATTTGTAAACATTTAGATAGGCTACAGGAAGGGGTAGACGTGTGAGATCTTTCCTTGAGATATGTGCATTGGAAGGTAGAAACAGGATATGGAGGAGAAATTTTTTAGAAATGGCAAAAGTTGGAAGCAACAAAGGTGACAGATGTATTGTACAAGGGAGGAATGGAAAAGTGTCCTGTTTATAATGAGTTTGAGAAAATGAAACAGTTTTGGAGAGGGGAAGAGGATTGATTATTTTATGAAGGGATGGTGAAACAAATTTAAAAAATGCTGGCAATAGTGGTGGGATGGGGAGAGTATTAGAGGTAGGGGATAAGGCATGCAAAAGGTAAAGAGAAAAAAGAGGATACAAGTCGCATATAGAATTCTGGCAAATGGTCAAGTGAAAGCCATGATGGATCAGTAAAAGTTGTGATGTGAAAAGCAGACCAAGAAATGGGAAACTGATATATTTCAGAAGGAGATGTAGTACTTGGTTAGGAAACTGTAACTATGTGGCCTGAATGAGGATGTGCATCAGAGGTTACTGCATAAATGATGAGCACGAATTACAGTGAGAAGGGATAAATAATAGCCTGATGAGAACTACTGGAGATGTGGAATGTGGATGGAGAGCAATTACAGACGCTGTGGAGAGTAGAAATGTCGTGGTAGAGATTTAGGAAAAGGACCTAAAAGTCTAGAAAAATGTTTATGGAAAAGCTAGAGAAACATTTTGCTCCTCTTGCTTACCTGGCAAAGAGATGAAAGGAAGGCTCTAGAAATAAGGTAAAGGGGGGAAGGTATACAGAGAAGAACAATGCAAGGGTGGAAAGTGGGCAAAAGAGTCTTGAGAGTGTTGGGAAGTAACAGGCATGATGGCTAAAGCTTGAACATGTTCTGTAAAGGTAAGTTATTTGAAGGAGATGGTGGGGGACAGGTAACAGGAAAAAGAAAATTAAATGTGGATAGTCAAGCCTTATTAGAAGCATCGGCATAAAAAATACAAGCACCATACCTGCAAGATGGATGAGTCAGTGAAATGAAACTTTTCAGTGAATCTGGATGAAGGGAGAGAGCAGCTCTAGTGGATGACAGCATATGTTGGAAGGGGAGTGTGATAGAAATGTTTTTGTTGTACCGTGGCAATAGGAAACTTTAAAATGTATGAAAAAACTGTTTAAAATTAATGTAAAATAAATGTATGTATCATATACAAGGGTTCTAAACTTTTATGTTTACAGAAAATATAAAAAAATGCATGTTCATTCCAAATATGTGCAACTTAAAATCATTCGTCAATGGGAACATTTTAAATTTTAGATTATCAGAGGAATTCTGAAAGGGAAGTAAAAGTGGTCTAGTTTCTGGGGAAAGATTCAGCATTATCTTTAGCAATAGAATGCACCCCAGAAAGTTCAGCATAATGTTTTTGGTCCCACTTTTAGCATTTTGTCTTTTACTAGCCCGAATGTTGATTTCCCCTCTTATGACAATACCTTCATATCCCTAACAAACTTTCATTTGGAAACTGTCAGTTGTATTTATAACACTTCTATCAATGTTGTAGTAGAAGGCAGTTGTCAAGTTCCTAAGGCCTGTTGCTGATGCTATGGCTTTCTCTCAATCCATCCTTATCAGCACAGAATATGTATAAAGGTGTAGTTCTTTCTAATTTGACGTTAGCTATTGTAATTCCGCTGTATTGTGTGAGACTATATTTATTTATTGACATTTGTTTACTGGGAAAGTCCAAGTGGGAAATAAGTTTCCGTTTTCAGTGGAGGCCTGAAGAGAAAAGCTCCGGAGAGTAAAGCAGTAGTATTGGTGTAATTAAGAAACGTATATATACATACATACAATTTGACAGTAGAATACACAGGATGCGATGAAGCATGAGTTAATGGCAGTGATATAATAATAAAGAAATAAAAGATAGTAATCAAATATGACAATTAATACATATAATAAGTATTGTCTAATATGCTACAAAATAAAAAATAATATGGAAAAAAAGATGCAAGAATAGGGAGAGAGCAAGTGTTAAAAGGTACAGACAGACAGTGTGGTAAGTGATTGTTATGAATGGGAAGTTTTTGTTGATGTAGATCATACAGGTGAGTTGCATGGCCATAGCTATGAATTAGTGAGAATTTTTTTGAGAGTGGATTTAAATGCATGGAAGCTAGATTTTTGCAGAATGTCCAGATTTTTGCCTCATACTTTGGTCCATTTTTCATAAAATTGTGATTTTCTCGCAAATCATTGAAAATTGAAGTCAGAAAATAATGACAGAAGTTTGAGTTTCAGACTTCATACCCTTCAGACAATTCATGCTACTTTTTTAAGTTTGTAAAAGCAATACTTAAAAATTATCCCTGTTTTTGGGGCCTTTGCCCTCCCCCCATTATTTATGGCTTTGTCCAGACTTTTTACTCTAAGAGGTTGAGAGGTATGAGTTCCACGGTTTGGCTGTATAATGTGAGTATATATTTTCTACCATACTTTTATTTAGTTTATAGATTTCAAGCAGGTTTTTGTCTTGAGAGGGCAGATGGTGATTTGGGAGATAGTGATGAAGTACTTAAGAACTAGAAGGGAGGGTAGAGGGGTTATTTAGTACTTAATGGGTTAGAAGCTGCTGTGTATGAACAAGCTGATGTGGGGGTTCTAACCAGCTGAATACACATAATGCAGAGCAATGATGAACTTTATGTGGCAGGTTAGCTGCAGATCTAGTTATCTTATTATAGCATTGCTCCAGTTGTGCTTTAAAAGATATCTGGATATTAATCAAAATTAGCGACTCATAGAGAACAGATTGTAAAGGATAAAAGTTAGTTAGGATGAGTCTACTTGGAAAAGTAAGGATTTTTTGTGGTTTTTATAGTAGACCTACCTTTTGATGATTTTTTTATATAGTTTTGAATGTGAAGATCAAAATTTACTTTGTCATCAATGGTGGCCCAAACAAATTGGTATTATTATTTACTTCAGTAGTTGTATTGTTTATTATGGTAACGTGGAAGCTATTTTAGCAGTAACATGGGACTTGTGAAAACTAGTAGTAGTTTAGTCTGTTTGATATTAAGTAAAGGTTGTTTTTTATGGAGCCACAGTCTGACTGAGCTGAAGGCATTTTGCACCTTGGATTGTAGTTGTAGTGGGCTGTCAGATGAGCAGATGAGAGTTGAGTCATCTGTTAACTGCATAAGGCAAGCTTGCTGAGATGATGTATATAGGTTATTGGTGAAAATATTAAACAGCAGTGGAGCGAGAATAGAGCTTTGAGGAACACCCATTTTAACTAGGAGAAAAGGAGAGAGAGAATAGAGCATCTCACAGACTGATATCTTATAGACAGGTAATTAGATAACCATAGAAGAGTTGGTCAGGAAAAGCCTAGAGAGGATATTTGTGTCAGAAGTTTCTCGTGTGACATGGCATCAAAGGCTTTTGGGAGCTCTATAGAAACAATGGGATAAACTTTTCTTGGTATTTAGCCTTATTAATGGTGTCGAAAAGGTTGAGGAGAACTGAAGGAGTTATTTATGAATGCACTTTTTAAGGAACTTAGGAAGGGGGAGAAAGATGGCAATGGTCTAAAGTTAAAGATTTTAGAGGAATTACCTTTTTAATGGGGAGAAATTATAAAGATTTGTTTCAAAGGGCAGGAACATGGGAATCTTGACTAGATCTGTTGATAAGTATTGGGATTGGGTATGCAAAACAGTCTGCATCAAGCTTAAGGTACTTAGCAGGGAGATCATCAGGAGAAGGAGAACAGAGTTTCTGTTTCTTTAGTAGGTTTAACATATGATGCACAGACAGGTTGGAGATTAATGGCTGGGATGTCAGGGTTAGTAGAATTTTATGGTTAAGTGGTTGGGGAAGCCGGCAGTAAGACATATTATGATGTGGATAAAGAAAGTGTTAAACTTGGTAGGTGTTTCTGCAGGGGAAAGTCTGGATAATGGTTTGGTGAGGAAGGAGATCTAAAATAAATAATTTTCTTAATTAAGCTCCAGAATTTCTTTGGATACTGTTTTTTTGATTATCCAGTGAGTCTGTGTAATTTAGGAAATTTTCAACATTGGTTCTGCAAAAGGCAAGGTACTATCATTGTGAAATTTCTTTCTTCAGAATAACAGACCTGACCTGAAAGACAGAAAACTAGCATTTGTTTCTTTTTTGGCCTCCTCCAAGACTTTTATGCTATTAATCATAACTAGCCAATTGAAAAGGCTTGGCAGACCCCAGTTTCATCTATCCTGCATGAGCTGCATTGCAAAGTGCATGCACAAAAGAATACTTTTAGGTGTCTGACTCGAAATCCAAACCTTACTGGCTTGATAAAAGAGTACCAAAGGCCTCTGTCCTGTGTCCACTTCTAATCTCAGTCTTTACCAGTCAGATGATGATGATGATGATGACCTGCAATTCATTGCACCCAGAGGAGTTAACTGACTCTTCAGCATTGCTATATATGGAGTATTCCAGAATTTTAGTCCAATTTAAGTTAGGAGGAAGATTTGAAATCTGGGAGATTTGATTTGCTGGTTAATGTCTGCTTCGACAAATTAAAAAATGTAAGATTTTCTTATTTTGTAGGAAAAAACCTCTAAGCCCAATTTTCTATGTGTAAAATGAACACCGCAATGTGATGTAAAACGTATTGCATCTCTCTCTTGTATAACCAGTTTGCATTACCTTTGTGTTCTACTGTTGGTTGTATTTGTTGCATTTTTATTATTAATATTTTGAATGAAACCCAGGCTGAGCTTGCAGAAGGTCATACTATGATCAGTGATCTACCCCCATAACCAAAATGAAAAAATAATAAAATGAACGACTGAAATTCAAACTTTTAATAACATAAAACAATAAAACATATAAAATCACAACTGGTAAGCGCTTTCATTCCTTGGAACTTCATCACACCTAGTTGCACAGGTAACAAATCTATTTAAATACTTAATTGGCTTACATATGACCATTTAAATCAAATTTCTTAGGTATGCATGAAAAATACAAGAAAGAAAAAATTTTACACCGACAATTATATGACATCACTCCACTAATAAAATTTTAGAAATGATGGCTATGTTAATCAGTGGACCAATATTAAAAATAAACTGTTATACCTATTAAAGCTAGTTCAGAGGCATGATAAAAGACAGATTAGATGAGTTAATTTTGAATGATGGCTAGTATAGTAGAAAGACACCTATGCAAGATTATATAACTTGATGCATGACTGCTCTACAGATGATGGAGATACAATTCCTTTGAGCATCAGCAGCCTTAAGAAAAAACACAGAGAAACATTAACTCGATCTTGCTTTCCATAGGAAATCATTGGTAGTGCATTTTCTAAATGTGTGCTGGCAATGATTCATTTCTTTTGGGAGATTTCTCCCTTCTCCAAACTGGTGCAACCATGGAGTGTGTATATATATATATATATATATATATATATATATATATATATATATATATATGTGTGTGTGTGTGTGTGTGTGTGTGTGTGTGTGTGTTAGTTTAAGGGGCATGGGGGGAGGGCTTCTCCCTACATAGTGAGGTAATTGTTAGCAAAAAGCAGTAAATTTTAATCACCCTTCTTTATTTTGGGCATTGTTTGCTACTTCTGATCCTCAGGAATGTATAAATTGGCTTTATGACTTGGGACAATTAGACTGGTAGAGATATGAGGCTTTTGAGGGAACAAAATGGAATCAGGGTTGCAACTGTCTAATTAGGCCACTCTGCACTCTGGCTCACCTCAACATCAGGTTAAGGAGCTAAAATCAAAAGAAGAAGGTACACAAGTTCCTAATCCCCTCCTTCTCTGCTCTTGTATTTATGTGATGCACATTAAACTGTAAAGTTTGAGGACAATGGAAAAGTTGCAGCAGCTTTGAAAAAGAAAGATGGGATTTGGATTGAGAAAAGTTATTAGATAAAAATTTGGCAACGTGTAATAAATTTAAGTGAGTGGGACAAGTATGCAGACATTCATTACTACGTGATGAGTAAGTAATGCTTGATGCTAATCCAGATTAAAGATAAGGGGTGGTGGAATTTAAATGGATGCTGAATATATGGAAAATAAAAACAGGCTATATGCATATGTGCTGAAAGTACAAGGAGGTGACAAAATCGTCAGGGCATGTACTAGATGTATGAGAAAAATGTTATATTACAAAGTTGACACAAATAGTGTTTTTTGTGTGTGCATTCAGGCTAGTGAAAAGTACAGGTGTATGATAAAGGGAAGAAAGAATAGAAAAATGATAGCTGTATGACTGCATAAAAGTAAAAAAAATGATAGGAATTGGAGTACAGGGAGTATGAAGCAGATTGGGATAAGGAGTGAGAGGTATGATTAAAAAACTGACTCATGTAGCCTGAGTGGAATGTTGAGGTAAGCAGTTAGCAAGGTGATGAAGAACAGGGGACTGTTGAAAGAGCAAGGAGCAGGTAGAGAGTGAAGCTGCAGGAAGGTAGTGTTATCATGGGAGGAGGGGTGAGGCTCATTTGAATAGTAGGCATAATATTTGAAGTAGCTGGTGGGAGAGTAAAGGAGAATGCTCATAGGTACAGGTTAGAAAG
Organism: Protopterus annectens; assembly: GCF_019279795.1. NCBI lineage: Eukaryota > Metazoa > Chordata > Ceratodontiformes > Protopteridae > Protopterus > Protopterus annectens. The sequence continues at coordinate 879,826,815 of NC_056728.1, read as the reverse complement.
AAGCATGGTTAAATAGGCTAGGCTAAAGTTGTAGCACACAGATAAACCTCTGTAGTCCACATAGTTAAGTAGGGGAGTTGTGTAAGGGCTGGCTGGCATCCCTGCTAGGAATTATACAGAAGGTTTTTAAGTTACTGTCAGGGAGACAGTACTGGGGGAAATACCATAGGAACATCTTGTCAGTGGTACAACATGCAGTACACCTGCCTTTGGTGCAGAAACTTTAGGTAGATCATTTGCTGGCACTGCAGTGCAGCATTAGGGGACACTGCAGCATTAGGAGATTCAGACAAGGCCCCATCTGCTTAAGTCGGTGGTACCTTTGGTGGACATAAATGATCCCAAAGCATCTATCAAAAAGAGGATGGGAATTCACCTGATGTCCCAGCTGAATTGTACCTGGCAATATAAATTATCCTCTTGGATCTCCCCTGAAAACAGCCTCCTAACCTAATGGGATTAACCCTGTCAACAAAGGCTAAAGAAAAACAAATAAATATTAAGCCTAGCATGTGCATTCTGTGACATGAAAATAGCCTCCTTTTAACAATGGAAGAGTTGCCTAAGCAGCCTTGTCTTTATAAATTCTGTATGTTAACTGTAAAGTAGTACACCAAGCACTGTCTCAGTCCTGCCTATGCACTACCTGCTAATGTCTGCTTCATTTCTCCTTATAACTAGCTAACCAACCATGTCTATTTTACATTCCAGTGAATACAAATCAACATTGATCAATACATTTCATTCAATGTTCCCAAAATGTGTTCTCAATCTGCTTCATCTTTATTGATTTTTTCATTGTTAATGTAACAAAATCACAACTAAAGATATTCCCTTTACTTCATCCTACCTCTAACAAATAAATGAAAAGACCATTGAGGAAATTACTACCTGCCTAGTAAATGTCAATTATTCAGCTAGCTTTGCTGTTACAATTATAGAAGATACAACCTCAGGACTGGAAGGCTGTGTATTTATTGTGCTACATTCCGTCTAAAACTTCTAACAAAACTACATGGGGAAAAATAATAAATTTGTAGGCAGCAAAGTAATCCTTTTTATATTTTTAAAAAAGAAATTACATTTCTTTGCTGGTGCTTAAGGGTGTATTTTAGGTACCAAGATAAAAAACTGAAATCCTCACACAAAAATATTTTGTCATAGTACACATTATTGAACAGATAAGAAACAGTTCAGTTTTCCAAACTTAATATAATAAGATATACTAACAGAACTTATATCATATGCATCATTTATATTCAATTATCATGGTAAACTAACACGAATGTTTAAAAAACAATATGTTGTATGAATGAGGGACTGACATGTTATGCCCTATTCCTAAATATATCAGAAAATATTTATCTGTGACAGCAGGGGAACATATTACGGCAACAACAAGCTTAGAAATGCTAGGATTAAAACTTAATGTGGGCAATTGAGATTTAGCAGAATATCATCCCTCATGTTCTGTAAATCCTGATTATGAAATGTCGCTGTGGTGCAAAGGCATGAAGTCCTGACTGCAGCACCTGTAAGTAAGTTTAACTTGAACATCAGGACACTAAAGGGATGTTATTAAATGGCTGAGGTCAACTTCCTCATCCTTGGAGGTGAAAGGTTGCTCTATCTAGTGTTTGACTGACAACAGGTACAGGTTGTAGGGTGCAGCAGTAAGTAAGTTCAAAGATGGATGATTCTGAATGTGCATCTCAGAATTCATGGGCATGCATCAGGAAAACAATCTATGGACCAAAATACATACGTAAAAAAAATATAGTAATACATTTGAAAACCATCTTGCATTTACACAGTCTCAATCTGGAAAGCAGGTCCTGCTGACAAAACATAGGGTCATTGGTTTCCCTGAATTGATATCTGAATACATACTGTAAGGTATAACAAAGAAGCACCTTTGAAGAGCTACTGTTAACTCGAGACTGGTACTGAAAGGTGCAAAGAGTTGAAAGACTTTCTGAGAATAAGAAGTGATATGCCTCTGTGCTTTCACTTATTTTGTGCAACAGGAAAAGAAAAACAGAGAAGACAAATATATGGCAAAATTAAATCTAGTAATAGCTGAAAACTGTCAGAAAAGGTGCATACTGTAAGAGAAGCATTTTTACAACTGAGGGTCAGAGATAGTTAAACAAGATGTACCAGTACATTTTATTTACCCTGCAGTCCTACCAATGTGGTAATAAAGGAAGAATGATTTTCAAAACTTCAAGAAATAGTAGAAACATTCTTTGCATCAGAAAAACCTGAATAACAAAGGATGCATTACAAAACACCATGAGTAGAAATAGATTCCTGTGTGGAACGGGAATCAAAATGAAGAAGTATATGTCAAATCAGAGGAAGTAAACAAAAGTAAGTGACAAGAAGATGCTCCTGTGACTTCTTCAGTGAATAATAATAAAGACTCAAAGAGCCAACACCAATATCACTGAGTAAAATATAAAGTGGGTGAAAAGTCAAAACAGTAGTCATTTAGAGGTAGGTTCTAGAGATCAAATAGGTGCCTAGAAAAGTGGTATGGAAAGGAAATGAAAGAAAAAAATGTAGATAACCTGGAAGGTAGAGAAAACTTAAATTGTAAAGGTTTTATAGTTGACTTGGATTAGCTAGATGAATATTGATGGGCATCAGAGGACAGAAAGGCAGTCGTCAGGTGAGAACAACTGAGGGGGGAAGAGATAGAGAATGACAAAAATCACAGTACGAAGTGGAGCTATAATTAAAAGCAGCAAGAGTAACAATATTTGGCTCAAAGCCTTAGCCATGTTACATCAGTAGAGATGTCCTGTAGCAACAGTTCTGATGATTACATTAAGGCTAATCAGTGATAGAGTAGTGACAGTAGATTAGGGCATACAGAAATAAGTTACTTAGTTATGAATACATTTGGCATAACATGAGTAAAGATGGGGGACCTTTGGGTGAGTCCATTCGTTTAAATCACTCAAATTATGTTTCTCTATATGATGTTTCAAAGTGCACTAGGTTGATGTAATATTGGACTGTGCGCATTGTTTCTCGAGCACTAAGGATGCTTGTCACAATACCGAACATAATATTGGACTGTGTGCATTGTTTCCCGAGCACTAAGGATGCTTGTCACAATACCAAACGTAATATTGGACTGTGTGCATTGTTTCTCGAGCACTAAGGATGCTTGTCACAATACCGAACGTAATATTGGACTGTGTGCATTGTTTCTCGAGCACTAAGGATGCTTGTCACAATACCGAATGTAATATTGGACTGTGTGCATTGTTTCTCGAGCACTAAGGATGCTTGTCACAATACCGAATGTAATATTGGACTGTGTGCATTGTTTCTCGAGCACTAAGGATGCTTGTCACAATACCGAACGTTATCACCAGTTTCCTCATTCGCTGGAAAGCACTGTAATAAGTGCGACAAAAGCTTCTCGAAGTTTTAGTTTTCAAAATTCCTTAGAAAAGGCAAATTTGGGATTAATATTAACAAGCATCCCAAAGCATGAGCAAAAGCAAGTCAGCTCAGTTCTGTTTCACTTTTAATGAAGGAGATAGCAAAGTGACTGGGCAACTTAAGTCTGGATAATGTGTATGAGAATTCAGGGAGTTTATCTGCTGACATAAAGTGGCACAGAAAAAAGTCATATATATCTTCTGAAATACTTTATTTACTTTAATAATTAAAGAATTCAGGGGAACTATTTAAAATGTTATTAGTTGGCATTGTAAGTAATGTGTGCTGAAAGGGGTATGAGCATAAAATACAGCAAAGAATGAAAGGTAAAAATGAGAATAAGTGGATGCTAGATAAAGGAGTGAGTGAGGGACTGATAAGGATTCATTTAAAAAAAGGAAAAATGCAGTGGTTCAATTTAAGACTCATGTCCACTGATGAAAGATGGGTGCTTAACAATAACTAAAACACTACAGCATTGATGTGCTATAAAGGAACCTTAACAAGCATAGGAGATTAATAACAGAATATCATACAACCTGTCTTCCATGGGTTCATATAGGCTTTCTACTGGTACTCTCTTTTCCTCCGACCTCCCAAAGGCATTCAAAGGTGGATTTGAAGATCAAAACTGCCTTTAGATGTGAATTTGTATGTGCGTCAGACAGAGAGAGAGAGAGAGAGAAAGACTTAGATATGGAAGATAGTTCTAGAGTACTCTACTTCTTTTTCCTAATTGCTTAGTAAACTCCATGGATGGCGACAGCTCTTTATGGGGTTGCTGTGAGAGGTAGATACGACTCATAACACTAGATGGCAGGATCATTTTCTAACTACATACAAAACAATGCATGTAAATTTCAGAGTTTGTTTTTTAAGTGAAAAGATTTCAGGAAAATAGCAAGATCAGGATATGACATGTGTAAAGGGGAATGGGCACACATACAAGTATTTGAGGTGGAGAAGGTTGGGAAAGAGTTTAAACAATTTTTCTAAACTATTGGAATGGCATGAGGAAAAGAACATGAAGTAACTTACGGAAGTTTATTCCTCAGAAATATGATAAACTAAAGCTATAATTCAAATATTAATAATGCCAATAAATGCAATGAATTATTACCTAGTTAAAAACTCCTGTATGTAAAGCAATTAAGGTTTGAGCTGTGATCTGAAAAAAAAAATGAAATGTCTACCTGAAATTCAGCATGCACTACATCCAAGGAAAATGCATCTATAACCAGACATATTAATACATGATGTATGATTTAAGTGAGGATCTGTTTTTCATCTACAAAAGGGACAGTAAAACATATATACATACACACACACACAACACACACGCGCACACACACACACACACACACACACACACACACACACACACACACACACACACATGCACACATGCTTTTAAACTTGAAGTGGCTCAACAAAACCTTGCTTAATAACATTTCATAATGTCAGCAATGGAAATGTTATAAATACTACATCTACTGTAACACTTCTGACCAATCATGCCTTCTAAAATGTTTGGATTATAAAACGTAAAGATAAGTATACTTAGTGTATATAGCAAGTTAAAGTACAGCTAAACAAATACTTATTTGAGAAAAGCATTTCCCATTATCTGTTTATTAATGTATCCTTTGTTGATCATGTTAGTCCCACTAGGCTCATAGTCTCTTTTTAGGGGAGACCTAAAGTGGTATTTATACTGCTAGGGGAAATTTGGCCAGGACATCAGGGGAATTTCCCCTACTCGTATTGTTGTCAATGGAACCCATTTTGGAGGAGCACTTCCTGTTTCTTTTCCAGGCACAGAGACAGCCAGAGAAGTAGGCAGTCATATGGAGAGAGGAGGAGATGATGGAAAAGTAAAGGAAATAGAGGAGAAAGCAAATAACTATCGAGACCAGAGAAGATGTGCAGAATTCTTAGGAAATGTTTCAAAGAAATCTGTTTGATGGAGATGAGTCAGCAAATGGTGGATGTATAATTATAACTCTGCAGACAGGAGGGTTACAGGATGATTTTCTTAAAGAAATGGTGGTGCAGAGTGAGCCAGAAAAATTTCCTGGGTGGACATTATGGAGAACGTACAAAATGAGGATGCAGACAATCCTGTATAATAGTGGTGAGATGGGAAACAAACATGCAGAGAAAGTAAAAGAAGGCAAAGTCAATTAGAAAAAAAAAAAACAAATAAAAAAGCACTAATAAAATAAATAACAAAGGGCCACAGCTCCAAAGGCAAACCAAAACTTTAATATGTGTTTGCTTTTCTTCCCTCAAATAAAATGAACTTCTTCAGACAAATTCAAACAGTAAAACAGTAAAAAGCTTAAGTTTATTACACTGAATGAATTTTTGAAATTCAGTATAGAATGTTGTTATAAGGCAATATTTTATTTACTTATAGGTTTGTATGGATGCTCTTTTTTGTTTGTTTTTATATATTAATAATGCTCTACTTTGTGCTTAAAAATTCTTTTAAAGTATATGTAAATATCTTTATTAATATGTATATGCTTTTTAACAACCAGTTTTAAATTTGTGATGCAATGCATTTTATTGGTCATGTGACTGCATGCTTATACAAGGAGGGGTTTTACTGTTTGAATTTGTCTGAAGAAGTTCATTTGATTTGAGTGAACAGAAGTGCACACATATTACAGTTTTGGTTTCCCTTTGGAGCTGTGGTCCTTTGTTATTTCTTTTAAAAGTGGATTAGCAGGAAAGAAGACAGAAGAAAATGAAAAACAGGATTACATGGTAAGGATTCATAGTAAAGAAGGAAAAAGAAATAGACAGCTATGAAGTGTGGGGCAATTTAGTAGCTCATTTGGGTATAAATGCACATGAGGTAGGAGCATTTATTCTTATTACCAAAAGAAATTTTGTGACAATGTATTTGAGTTTTTTTTTTCCAATGGAAATTTCTCTTGGCAAATTGGAAATTTGTAGATGGATTGCAAAACTGAAAAAAATGAAAAGAACAGTATGGAAAAAGAAAATGAATAAAGAAAATTTTAGAAGTAGAAACAGAATAAAAATAGATGAGGAAAAAAATGAGAAAGGACATAGAAGCAGGTTCTGAAATTAGTTATGAAAAGGACAAATGAAGAGGTAATAAAACAAAAAAAAAATAATTTGATATATAAAAGGGTAAGAGACAAAAGAAAATGTAAAGGTATGAGTACAGTAGGAAAAACAAATGAAATGGATGAAATATATATATATATATATATATATATATATATATATATATATATATATATATATATATAGACAGCTAATGATTGGGGGTTGGTATAATGGTTAAGGTGTTTGACTCACAGACCCAATGTAATGTTTGATTCTCACTTTTGGGAGGGAAATGAGTTAGGCTTAGAATGGCCTATTAAGAAATAAATAGATAACAAACAAAATAAATAGTTAAATCATAAAAAAAATCCCCTCATTAAAAATCCAGGGCAATTGCAGAGAACAATTTATACACAGCACATATATAAAATGAAGGTAGGAAGTACACAATAAACAGAAAAAAGTAAACTTTGTTAAATCATTTCATAAAGCTTGAACCTCAGATGTAGCAGTCTACAAAAAGTAAGAAATGAATTGTTAGAGATATATTGTTTCTCTTATGTTCATGAAATGCATTCAAAGGTTGATAAGGTGTTACATCTAGTAAATGTTATAGTTTGCTGACTACTCCTATAGTTGATATGTACAGAGCTGACTACAGCATTTCAGTGGTAATTTCACTTTGGACACAGATCTGCAACCACAGAGGTTGTAAAAATAATAAAAAGGTATTGGAGGGATAGCTACCACCAAGCAAATGGCTATTTCCTTTTGAATTTGTCAAATGATACTGTCAACACAATGTGGTATTTCCCTGTTTTTCCTGCTTTTTATATTGATATCTTTGAAACTGGACATTGATTTCAGACCTTACAGATGTTCATACATTGTTGGGATTGGGTATGAGTTACACTAAACTTTATTACTAATTTTCTTGCAATGATAGCATTTGTATGATACAGTATGAGTTTGATGGGCAAGCTATTTGTAGTGTGTTTACAATGGGTTTCTCATTGATAGCGGTATAGTTTCCTATACATTTATGTGCTTATGTGTGTGTGTATATGTTTGCAAATCTATCTATAAATAAATAAATGATTATACTCCCTAATGTTGAATGGCATAAATATTGACACTGTCAAAACTGACCATGTTCCAATGTCTGCCAACTCATCTAATCAACAGAATAAGCTTTACCACATATCCTGCAGGGGATAAGAAGGTGTCTCTCACCCTTTAGTGGTCATTGTAATGTTAGTTGGCCAGTTGTGATCAATACGTTTCTAGAAAACATTTGTGCCATTCAACATTCGCAACTGCTAAAGTGTGTGTGTGTGTGTGTGTGTGTGTGTGTGTGTGTGTGTGTGTGTGTGTGTGTGTGTGTGTCTTTGCACGAAGGCACAGTAGCAGTTTGTGCATACCAAAGATATTAATGCATGCCTAGGATGTTGTAAGACTTGAGGCCAAATACTATGGACCTAACAATTCCTGCATTTGCAGCAATATCTTTATCATGCACACGTCAAGGTGTCTTATTGAAATGTTACAATCAACATTTATACCTCTTGTAGTGTAAGTCATAACTGCAGCAATTTATGCATGATAATGATTTGTTTGTTTTTATGTAAATTTGTTCCTTTGCACATTTTAACTACTGGATTGCTGTCTAGGATTATAGCTTTTTAATTGTGTAGAATTTTGTTATGGAATTAAGTCATTTAAAGCAACCTTCTATTGAACTGGTGTGTGTGCTTTTGCACAGTCCAGTTTATATACATATGCTAGCACTGCACACTATCTCAGCTGAAATGTGGCAGATGAAAGAGACCCAGTGAGGAGACTTGTATTTCTATAGCACATTGTCACACATTACATGTACACGCATGTCTACTATTTTCCAGGTAGCATAGCCTCAAAGTATTCCTTAGTCTTATCATTTTAGAGGCAATGTCAAGAACTGAAAGACATCTCTATCTACTTCTACTGCCACTCCATCATAAAGTTGCTTTAGCTGTTTGTTGAACTCTAAAAATATTCATAATGGTAAGCATTTAATTGACAGGAATGCAAACATGCACACACACACACACACGTATATGTGTGTGTGCGCATGCGTGTGTGTGTGTGTGTGTGTGTGTGTGTGTGTGTATATATATATATATATATATATATATATATATATATATATATTATACACACAGATATACACTTTATTTATATATATATATATATATATATATATATATATATATATATATATATAGTAATGCTCCCACCACCATCATTATTTTTCTTAAATGTCTTAGCTGGTGGTATACTTGCTACCTTTATTTAATTGGGTCTCTATGGTCATTTCTACATTTGTTTTATTGCTATCTTAATATGTGCTTGCACTCATGTAGTATTTTACTTTTGCATACTGTATCTTCAAATGTATCTGTTAGGTCAAGCGATGCCTGTCAGCATCTTTCTCCTCATTTGTGTTTATGTGTTTGTGTGTTCCTGTGAAATTTGTCACCAAGGTTAGTGTGGCTAACAGTTTTCTGCTGCTTTCCTCTTTGTGTCATTCAAGCTCTGACACTTCCCATGCAGATTAATTTCCTGTTTAACTGTTCTTTACCTTTTTGGATATATTTTATTGTTCCTAATCAAATATTGTGCTTAAATTTTCCGATGATTTTATTACTGTACAATATCTCTGATTTGTGTCACAATATCGGTTTCCATTTTGTTTTATATCTTTTTATTATGTTCGTGTATAGTTAGTATTGTATATGTATTGAGCTATGCATTCCTACTGCTTGGTTTTACTTTTCCTTGATTTTTTTTTTTTGTTTGTTTAAATTTGGAGAATTCCTATGTTGGGCAGATATTCCCTGCTAAATGACTTTTCAAGGTTGTGATAGTTTGGTTGATTTTGAAATCTGCAAGAGACAGGATCTGTCACTGAATGCCAGGTCTAGGTGGCCTCAACTAAATCTGCTTTGAATTAGAAAACAGATGAAGCACAAGCAATTAGCATTTTTTAATGACTAATATTCCTAGCCCATTTTTTATGTGATTGATAGATATTTTTTTAATTTATTGCTGTTTTAGTCAGATGATATTCAGAGACCATAGATTTCAGCAGTATATGCAACTTTACTTAAGCAAAAAGTGTTCAAACATAGCAGGAAATGTTCACGTTAATAACTACAGTTTTTATCATTGTAAAAATCTTAGAACAAAACAGACATAGCAGTACCAAGCAGGCACATTACCAATATCTGCCTTAATTCAAAGTAAATCATTTTGCAATTCAACAATTTATTGGCTAAGGCTCTTGCCACCCCCATAGTGCCTTTTTTATGCAACGTTCAAAGGACAAAACCACCATCGTAAAAGGTACAAGCATGCAAAATCTGAAGGTAATGCTACTCAATGCTAGAAGTCTAAACTTCAAAATGCACTCTCTCGAGGCACTCCTAAAAATGGAGAACATCGATATCTGTGCAGTAACTGAGACCTGGTTCAAGGCTCCAGAGAGCACCCCTGCAATACCAGGCTTCAACTCTTACCACCCTTTTCGCCCACCAAACCAGAACCGAAACACTAAAGGTGGATGAGTGTCCATATTCACCAAGGATATTCACAACACCAGGCTAGTTGCCCAACACAATACATCTGAAATTCTCCAGGTGCAACTAACACTAGGTAAGACTGCAATCCAAATTGTAGTTTGCTACAGATCCCCCACCATGCCCCAAGATTCTCACTACACCTTTCTAAACATACTGGAAAATATTAAGATACAGCCAAATACCCTAAAACTGGGTGATTTCAACTACCCTGCCATTAACTGGGAAAACTACTCGTGTACCAACACCTTTGCCCAACGTTTTTTGGAATTCATATATTCCAGTGCCCTGGATCAACTAATCCTTAGTCCCACCAGGGGCTCCAATATCCTAGACCTGGTCATTATCAACATGGGAAATCGATGCTCCACACCTATGGTCACCCCCTTCATTGGTCAGGTCTGACCATAAGCTAATCACCCTTGACATCCATATCCCTCCCCCACCCCGCAGTAAGGAAACCTCCGTAAAAAACTTCTCCAAAGCCAAACTTCATGCTACTCAAGTCAGAAGTGACAAACTTCATGACACCCATGCAGACGGAAACTGAAAGTTTGACTGCTGAATCCTACACTACGACACTGTACGGGCACATCCACTCATGCATGAATCATGCCATCCCCCAATAGAACCAAGATGCTCTCCTCCAAAAGAAGAAAGTAAATCTGGTGGTCTCTTGCCATAAACAAACTTTACAACAAAAGGAAGAAACTGTTGCAGAAAACAGGAGAATCCCAGGATGCAAAAAACTCCATTACCAGCCTCAGTAAGAAGCTGAGATCCCTCATAAAATCCTCCAAAGCTAGATACGGAAATAAATATTCCAGAGATGACCACAAGGCATTCTCTAGCTATGCCAAGAATCTAAATGGCAATGCTCAGATCTGCTCTGAGCTACAACAGAATGGCATCAAATATACTGATCACAAAGATATAACCAATATCCTGGAAGATTGATTCAGTGCAAACTTCACCCTCCTCTCACCCCCTAAAGGGCCCATCTCAATACCGAAAGATTGCCAAATTCCGGTAATAACAGATACACAGGTAAGAATTGCACTCTCCAAAGTTAAGAATACAGCATCCATGGGGATAGACAATATCCCAGGCTGTGTACTACATGAACTACAAAATGAACTGGCCCCTTACCTAAGTGTCATGTTTAATCATAGCCTCACCTCAGGCTTCGTGCCCACTGAGTGGCGCACAGCTACAGTTATCCCACTCCACAAGGGGGGATCCACCTTGGATCCCGGGAACTACTACCCTATCAGTCTGACGAGCCTGATCTGCAAGGCCATGGAATGTATTATCATGGAACGTAAAGACATTGGCAACCTTCAAACACTGGACCCCATGCAGTTTGGGTTCATGAAGGGCCGATCTTGTCTCCTGAACCTGACTGACTTCTTCGAGTCAGTCTCCAGAGCTGTGGCCAAGGGTAAGGTGGTCCACACAGCCTATCTGGACCTCACCAAGGCCTTTGACACCATCCCCCACTCTGGAAGCATAGATAAACTTACTAAGCTGGGCATTAATCCCTACTTCACTCGATGGCTTGCCAACTGGCTTACTGACAGAACCCACACTGTAAAAGTAGCTGACTCCAAATCCAGCTCCAGACAAGTGGAGTACCTCAGGATTCAGTCCTGGGACCGCTCTTGTTTGGCATCTACTTCTCTGAAGTACAGGCCAACACTAAGGGACTCTGGCTAACAAAGTTTGCAGATGTCTGCAAATTGGGAGCCATTACTGAATCCCCAAATGATGTGGATATTCTACAAAAGGGCCTTACAGAAACAGATGCTTAGTGCCAGAGCCATGGGCTCAAGCTCAATGCCAAGAAATGTATAGTTATCCCCTTTGGGAAAAAACATGTACTCATGAATTATTACATAGGTGGCAGTACACTAAACACAGAATGTGTGATAAGAGACTTAGGGACACAGGTGGACAGTGGCCTCACCTTCGATAACCACAATGCCACAACAGTCAGAAAATCCTTCTATGTGACACACCTCATCACTTAGGGCTTTTCATCCAGAAAAAAGGAGGTCATTGTCCCACTGTACTCATCCCTCATTAGACCCATTATAGAATACAATACCCCATTTGGTATGTACCTCTCAGGACATCTGCAACAACTGGAAAGGCCACAGAAATACCTCACTAAAAGAATCACAGGCCTAAAACAGATGCCCTCTGCTGACCGTCTAAAGAAACTCCACCTATACTCTGTTGCATATCGTCTACTCAGAGGCAAACTCTGCTTAACATACAAGGCCATGTCAAACACAGAGCTGTCGGAGACACACACTCCAGGGATCTAAACCTTGTCATCACAATGAACACAACATACTGGATGGATAGGTTCTTCACCCAGAGACTCCCCAGACTGTGGAATAGACTGCCCGCACATGTCAAGCAGAGTGCCTCTTTGGCCCTCTTTAAAAGGAACCTTGATGATTGGATGGGAGATAGGAAATTCACCCCAGGGATCACGTCAGTCACCCTGCTAGACAGGGGTTCAGGGAAGTAAATACTGTGGGAAGAAATGGTCAGGAAATTGTTATGGCTAGGCCTGTAGAGGCCCTAGGGCCAATAGTCTAGTACCAACCTATGAACCTATACAATAAAATGCAGTGCTCGTTTCTTTTCTCAAGTTCAGGGTGGATTCCACATGGTTACTCTATATATTCTGATGTAATACCACTGTTTTACCACTGTCCTTGTTTTCTTCTCCTACTCCAGGAAGGATGCCAAAGGCGAAAAATTCTTGTTGTTATGAACAGCTGTATTTATTTTTTTCATGGGTACCAGAGTGCATTTCAGCATCATAATTTACTGCGCAAGGACTTGCCATTGCAAACGTCTTCAGTGTTTCTATAATAGCAACTTCTGGTTTAGCATGTATTCAGGCATATTATAAAGTACATTTGCATCACTTAAGTTTTCTTAGCACTTTGTAGACAACATTTTCATCACTTACTTGTATACTATACTGTATTAGACACTTGTGGCAGACATCTCAGTTTTATGCACATATTTATTTTATTCATTTTGTCTTATTAGCTAAAACAGTAATAACAAAGACTTATTTTCGGGGCAACCTGGTATTTTAATTGGCTTCCACAGTCACACATTTAGAATACAGAAACTGAGAGAATCGAAAGCAAGACTAATATATGAAGCTTGTCATCATCTTATAGTCTCAAATCACTGTAAATTCCTGACATGCTTAAAAAGTTACAGACAGCTCACTTACAATCCTTTGTTTCATGTTAAAGTTTGAGAAAACATACTCTTTTGACATTTTTCTGCATTTACTTTTAACAGTAATTTAAACTCCTATTTCTAAATTATATACATTTTCAAGTTTTATGTGTAAAATTGCCTTTCTACTGGGGAATTCTATGCTCTCTTTTGGTGGGAATTTCGTCTTTGAAAGAAGAATAACTGCAACTTACACTACTTAGTACTGCCACATGATGAATGATAGGATTTTAAGGCTGGGTTAGGATTCTAAGAGTAAGGATTAAGGTTTAAGGGATGCAGGTTTAGGGTTAAGGGAAAGGATTTAGCATTACGATATTGGTTACCGTCTTTGTGTCAGGGATGAGGTTAGAACCTGGTTTTAAGTTCACAGTTTTATGGTTAGGGTTTGAGTTTTAAAGCTAGACCTAGGGTTTTATAGTTAAGGTAAGGATCAGGGTTAGATTTAAGTTTTTTATATTAATCAGTCAATAGTGCCTCTAAAATGTTTGAAATTGTATTTCTGATTTTTATCATGTAGCTGTAGCTCATTTCTCTAATTCTGAAAAAAAAAGAAATATGTAGATGAGTTGGTAGGAGTACCCTTTTAGAGCTGCATGTTCTGGTAGCTCTCAGTTTATTAGAGTTTATTCTACTGAAAGTCATAACATTAAAATCCTCGAATCACTGGAGATCTCAAAAGTTTGGAAGGCTTGATGTCCCATTTCATTGCTCTGTTTCTTAGCATATAAATTGGTATACCTCTGATTTTAAAATATGATAAACTGAGGCAAGTTCCACTCTATTTTCAAAGATGATGAGCTAAAGCAAATTCCACAGTGCATAATCACACGTGCACTGATGGTGGGGAATTTGATACTGCTGAAAAATGAACAAATGGATTTTGGAAAAATAATGGAAAGTAATGGTGCCTGTGTGGGTGTGGTTCAGTCTGGAAATACAGCAGAAGATAAAAATAAATTTTTGTAGCACTGATTAAAAGATGTTAAGTGCTGCATCTTGTGACTGTGATTTAGTTCAGGCAGTTCTTTCATGTAGTAATACATTACGCTTGTCTGCTGAAATCTTCAGAAGCTGCGTATTATGAGTTACTGGAGAAAGAGTAAGAAGCTATGTTAGTGTTAAAAGACGGATATGCAAAAACAAATTACAACTCTATGGCTTATATTGAAGCACCAGTTGGCATCACTGGAGAATAAGGCACAAAAGGGAAATCTGAGATTGTGTGACATTCTTGAAGGAGTAGTCAGGGAAAACATTTTGATTGAAAAGATACTGAGACTAAGGCCTACCTTTGGAAATTTCATCAGGAATGGAATTTTAAAACACCAGACCTCCCTGTGATAGAAGCAGACTTGTTAGCCAACCTCGGTTCCAGATGTAACCAGGTCAGATTCCAGCCAGCCATTTGACTTGAATGGCTAGTTCATAAATAGGGGGAACTTCTAGGTGCACATAAGGAATATTTCAACCAGTTTTGTGTCGTGCAGAAAACCTGAAAATGCCACAAGAGGAAAAGTCTTTCCACTTGAGAGAGGTGAATGCCTTGCCCTGACTGCTGTCTGAGAAATTTTTCATCACTGCAGAAAGGAGTAAGAACTATAGGTGAACCTTAACTAGGCTTCTGAGTGAAAAAGTAGTTCTGGTGTCTCTGGCTTCTCTAGAGTCAACCAGTATTTGCTGTCAGTCATTCCAAATGATTGACTCTCAAATTGCAGGAAAGTATGTGCTTGTGTGTACATACAAGTTTTACCTGCATTCTTCTGTTTGTTATATAAAGAAGCTGCAAAATCTTGGTACAGCTATGGAAAGGGTTCTTGTACTTTTTTTTCCCTAAGCTAAGTGGTTATTGATACTCTGTGAAATATACTATGCATCCAGCTACTTGGCAAGGATTAAATAACATACATTGTAGCAGTGTAAAAGGACCTTTCTGAATAATGTAAGTGTTCATAATAACTGTATATATTCACCCAGTAAACATGCACTTAAGAGCTTCCTCAGATATTCCCAGTTGCCTACAGGGTATCACAGCCATTTATCTTTCCTTTGTCTGCTTTTTACCTATTCTTCTCCACCTGCAATCAACTTTTACTCAGGTCAAACCATTGGTTTGTGCATGGCACAAATGAGCTTAGCCAAGTTTGTTGAGTTAATTATTTTTTATTAGAGAGTAGCTATTAAGCTAAGGCCAGGCTAGAGTACGTTCCTACTGCATCTCAGTTACCGTTGCCATTACTGCATTACTGCATCTATCTCTAGTGTCGTAACTGTATAACAAGGTTATACCATAATGTAGCCAGTATCCAAACCCAGCCCACATAATTTGATACCCTGAGCAGATTTAAATAGGTCACTGACAGGTCAGTATATCATGTTTTCCTTTGGAAATGGGATTTGTGGTTAGTATGATAGTTACAGTATTTACATTACAGACATAAGATACAGGGTTCAATTCTCACCTTTGAAAGGGAAAATGGCTAGGCTTAATATGGTCTACAAGGGCAGCTAGCCCAATACTAACGTAACTATATAGATAGGATGGATTATTAATAACAGACTTTGATTATACCCTTAAGATACAGAAAATAATAATAACACAATTTATGATAATTACTGACAGGGTAACCATAGGTAGGGAAACCCCTCAGTATGTCATTATATCTAAGGCATTAATAGTCTCTTTACATTTCATATAATTTGTTCCAAATTGTTTTAATTAGCAAAGGTGATTAATATAAGGCCATATTTACTTAATGTTAAATAGTTTACCAGTTCACTGTATGGGTAGTTAAAATCAACTCATTATTAATACTACCGTAGTGACAGTTATGGTGTTTGGAACATAAAAACAGCTAATACTGCGTTGCTGCCTATTAAGGATCTAAATAAAGTTCTCATACCTTGCACCATCACTTAGAAATATCTGGGCATTACCCTGGACCAAACACTGACATTCACAAAACACACAGAACAGTAAATTACTAAAGTCCTTAGCCAACTGAAAGTGTTATACAGAATATCCCATATTTTATCCTTGGAAGCTAGATGGCAATTGCAGTCAATGCACTGCCGAGACTTAAATATACTTTGCATATTACAACACTCTGTTTCCCAAACAATATTACTATACAACAAATCGCATATAATAAGATCTTAAGAGTTTTATACCTGCACCATAATAATCAGTATCATTGTAATACCCTGTAGGAAACTAAGTGAATGCCATTGGAAGCTGTGGTTAATTTCTTAAAATGCAACCTCACTGTCAAACTAAAGAATATCAGGTACTACCCCCTGCTTAGAAATATGCTCTTAAATTAAAAATTCCGCTTAAAATTTGAGAAGCCAAGAGAGCTTCCATTTGCAAAGACCTCTATTTACCTTAGCTGCCACTGAGAAGGCATTAAAACAGAGCCATTCCTAGGAACTAAAACACTTTGCCTCAAAACCTGCGAAACAGTGTGAATTTATGAGTATTTTGCTCAACTTGCAGATCGGGACAAGTGTGCAGTTGCCCCAAGGTCAGATAGGGACAAGCGTGCAGTTGCCCCAAGGTCCATGTTAGGCCACATCTATGAATACTGGACTCTGTATCTATACACCCTAACAAAACAAGTTGTTACTTTGCCAAGTGTTTGCATATCAGGAACTCTCCCTATGACAGCTGTCATCGTTGTGAAAATCTGCAAACATTTGTTTTTTATGAGATACATTGGGGATAATCATCATCATCATCACTGTTGCCATCTTCATTTTATCATGCTTACAATTTGCTCAGTTTCTTTGTTATTAACACAGGATAAAAATAAATCAATTCACTGTGTAGGTCTCTAGTTCTTTACTGCGTGATTATATTTGTTCTTGTTCATGTATGTACTGCTACAAGTTTACTGCTGCCATTTGGCCAAGGTCATGACTGAAAACGTTCTAGTGTTTAAGACTAGTTCATTTACTTGGCTGCCAAAGGAAGGAAATAAACAAATAAGTGAATACATACACATATATAAAGCATTAATAAATGAAAGGATGTCATACATTTTGGGTAGAGGTCTTAGTGGGAGATCTGTTTGCAAACTCAGATTTAAAAGGAAAGAAAGCAAAAGGGTAGTGTGAGTACACTGACTACATGTGATGGATCACATGATCAGTATGAATCTGTACATTGTGTCATTAGCTTCATTGCTGGAGGTACTCAGTAACTGGATACTGCAAAATGTGTATGTAGCAACTGTCATACCAGTGTGCAGCTGTTAGAAATAATTCTGGAAAGTGAACTGCTATCTGCGCAATATCAGTGGCAGGGAATTTAGTGGAAAAAATGGTGTGAAGTGTATATGAAATATCACGTCATTCTGTACAGAACAGCAAAAGCAATAGTGCTTCTAATAAAAATTGCTTATAGGTACTGTCCTATTTAATATTTTTATGAATTCATTTCATGAAACATTACACCTTCTGTACAATGGCTCCAATGCCTGTCTGTAATGAAGTGATAAATGACAACAATTATAAAAATGGATATTTTATTTGGAACAAAACTGATACTGCTGCATGGCTGAAATTTGGAACAAAGAAGGGCTTGGTGTAAGACAGATAATATCTGTAATAAGTAAATACTAATGCATGAGAGGGTGGGCAATAGAGGAAGGTAAAATATCTCCCATGGGCATTGTGAGACTCTATTTTGTTGGCAAAAAGCATCCTTACCTCTGTTAGGTAAATTATTCATTCATAGTACCCCTACTGGAGGGCACTATTATGTTTGGAAGGTGTCCAAATGTTCTATTACTTTCAAGACAATTTTAATGTAAGGATGGAATTTTTTAAACCTTTTTTTTTTCAAGATTGGTAGAACGTATTCTACAAAGTCGAGCTAAAAACAATATGTACATAATGGTTCTTTTCATAATACTGAAATGAATATTCACCAGGACTCTCTTCCATTGCATAGCATAGTGCATTTTGTATGTCTTCTATTGTTTGGAATACCAGGCCACATTCAAGTCCTAAAACAGCTCTACAAATTAACTTATGTGCCTCTGTTACAATTGATCATTCAATGAAGGTCTTTAAAAAAAGAACTAACTTTGTGCTGTGTTACAAGCAGACATATTGCTTACTTAAGAGTTTGAAGCAATGGAAACTTAGAGACCCAGTATTGTTTTAAAATTGCTTTGCAAATAATTATTTTAATGTTCAGTTTAAAAGTCCCTATCCCCATTCCTAAAGTACATTTGATGTTTGGCATAAGATTATCTGCAACATGAAATGATGACATAACTGGAGAGCAAGTGTATTCAGATTATGAGTTATTCAATTTCTCACATAACATGTAGTTATGAAAGCAACTTTGAGTCACTTGTTATTCAATGCATTTCACATTTTCCTTAGAGAAAATCTAGGACTAAGACATTTAAGGATGTCTAATCCTTGACAAAAGTCAGTGCATGACATAAAAACGTAATATAAAAACATGTCAGTCAGTAATTGTACACCAGCTAATGCCTGCAGAGAGTGAACACTCTCTGAAGGCATTAACTGAAGTGCTGAGTTACATATTTTAATATTAGAGCCTTTTCTATGGACTGGCTTTTATCACGGATAAAATTATTGCTTCGCATAGCTGAGCGTTATATATTTAAGAATGTTGTCATTAACAGATAAAAGTTTCTATGGAAGAAAAGCTCATAAAAATCTAATAAAAAGGGTAGACAACAAGAATGATGCGTGAATATAACCACTGATAAAAATTAATGGGGAAATTAAGTAGTTCATGAAGTCCTGTGTTTGATTCTTTTAATAAGATTGATTCTGTATTGTCAGTGTGATCTTTTAATTATTCAGCTAATCAGATTTGAGGACTTGCAGTCTATTTTCCAATTAATGTTAGCACTGGAGTGTTAACCCAGATTCCAGTACTCATTGATGTATTCATTCATAACAAATGTGAGGGAGAAAAGCGCAAGATCAAAGGTCAAATGATATTTATTGCAGACAGACACACATACTGCAGCTGTGCCTCATTACATCAGTCTGTGTGGGAGAAAAATGATGGCAGCAGAGGAGGAGAAGGATATGAGGTGCTTATCTCACCTGGTATGCATCAGCACAAGCAATATGACATGGCAGTGGTGGTAACACGGGGAATGCTTCATTCCAAACTCTGTATCGCTGTACCCATCACTCCTCTGTGCCACTTTGCTAATGTACGTTAACCCTGACCCTGCTACTAACCCTAACTCTGCACATTCTGTAACATTACTACTACACAAGTCACTCAGACACACACACACACACACACACACACACACACACACACACACACACACACACACACCATTAAATCTTACTCTTACTTAGCCCTTAAACTAAGCTCAATTCAAATATGCTATCACAAACACTCCTATCCCCTATTGCCAAAACCTTCAGAAAATCTTTACTTACCTTACCATGTTCATTCAATGTTCCATTCATTCAATGAACAGAATACTCAGTTGCATTAACTATATCATCAACAAGCAGACAATTTGGCAGTGAATGGCACCCATTTTCTGTATATGTACATGCATATGTATATGTATGTGTGTATATAGGCTCATAGGTGTGTACTAGGCTAATGGCCCTGGAGCCTTTACAAGCCTAGCCCATAGGATTACCCTGGCATTGTACAACCTGACCTTAGTTCCCAGTGCCTCTGTCGAGTAAAGCCACTGGAGTGATCCCCGGGGTGAATTTTCTATTTCCCATCCACTCATCAAGATTTCTCTTGAAGAAGGCCAGTGAGGCACTCTGCTTGACATGTATGGGAAGTCTATTCCATAGCATGGGCAGTCTCTTTGTTATGAACCTTTCCCTTCATCTTGTTCTGTTGCTTGTGGTAATGAAGTTGAGGTCTCTGGAGCATGTTGTGTGGAGGGATTGGGATTTCTTTAGATGTAGCATTTCTAACAGAGCTGGGTTAGACATGGCTTTGTTAGTCAAGCAGAGATCGCCTCTAAGTAGGTGATATGAGACAGAGAAGAGTTGGAGTTTTTTGAGTCTGTCCATATAGGAAAAGTGTTTAAGGCCCAGGATCCACTTTGTGAGGTACTTTTGCGGCCTCTCCAGTTGTTGCAGGTGTCTAGTGAGGTACATGTCAAATGGGGCATTGTACTCGATGATTGGCCAAATGAGGGAAGAGTAGATGGAGACAATGACCTCTTTCTTACTGGATGCAAAACCCTTAGCAACGAGATGTGCCACATAGAAGGACTTTCTGACTACAGTGACAATGTGGTGGTCAAAATAGAGGTTGCTGTCAACCTGTGTTCCCAGATCTCTTATAATGCCTTCTGTGTTCAGTGGACTACCATCGATGGGTGATTCATGGGAAGTGGGTTTTTCCCAAGGGGATGATGACACATTTTTTGGCATTGAGCTTAAGGCTATGATTCTAACACCAGTCGTTGGTCTCAGTGAGGCCTTTCTGTAGGACATCAACATTACTTGGGGAGTTCATTATAGCTCCTAACTTGCAATAGTCTGTGGACTTTGTCAGCCAGAGTCCCTTTGTGTTGGTCTGGACTTCAGAGAAGTAGATACCAAACAGGAGAAGACCCAGGACCCAACCCTGTGGGACTCCACTCATGACTGGTCGGCAGTCTGACATGGAGTCAGCTACTTTCGCACTGTGGATTCTATCTATGAGCCAGTTTGCAACCCACCTAGTGATATAGGGGTTGATGCCTAGCTTAGTGAGTTTTTCTATGATGCCTGAGTGGGGAATGGTATCAAAGGCCTTGGCCAGATCAAGATAGGCTTTATGAACCACCTTGCCTTCATCCACAGCTCTGGTGACTGACTCAAACAAGTCAGCCAGGTTGAGCAGGCATGATCTACCCTTCACAAAACCAAACTGTGTGGGATCCAGAGTTTGGAGATTCCCTATATCCTTGTTTATTAGGTCCATGATGATGTGTTCTATAGCTCTGCATATCGGACTTGTCAGGCTAATGGGGTGATAGTTCCTAGGGTCTGTAGTCACTCCTCATTTGTGGAGAGGGATGACTGTAGCAGTGCACCATTCAGAAGAAACAAAGCCTAAGGTGTGGCTGTGATTGAACAGGGCACACAGGTGAGGAGCCAGTTCATTCTGTAGTTCATGTAGAACACAGCCAGGGATATTGTCAGGTCCCATAGAAGCTGTAGTTTTGGCCTTGGACAGTGCTGTTTTAACCCATGCAGCAGTAATACTGGGTGCTTGGCAATCTACTGGTATTGTGATTGTTCCTTCGGTGGGGGAGAAAGGGGTAAAGTTGGCACTGAATCTGTCAGCCAGTATATTGGCAATATCTGTTGGCTCAGTATAGGAGGTGCCATTGTGCAATAGCTCCGAGCAAATCTGGGTATTGCCATGGAGATTCTTTACATAAATATAGAAGGCCTTGTGGTTGTCTTTACTATCTGCTGCAATTCTGTTTTCATAGCTAGCTTTAAAGGATTTCATGAGGGATCTCAACTTTTTGTTGAGGCTGAAAAGGGAGTTTTTCCAGTCTTGGGACTTCACCTTATTCCGCATCAGTTTCTTCCTTCTGTTGTAGAGTTTGTTTATGGCAGGCGACCACCAGACTGGCTTCCTTTTTTTTGGAGCAGAGCATCTTGGCTCTATTGGGTATGGTGAGATCCATGCATTTGTGTACATGTTCATACAGGGAATTAGTATATGATTTGGCAGTCATGCAGCTGTTCTCCAATTGCATATGCATGTAAATATATATATATATATATATATATATATATATATATATATATATATATATACATATATATATATTGCATACATAACACACACAATATGCAATTTAAATGCTAATTATCCAGCTGCAATGATTAGCAAAACATGTGATATGCGAAAGTTCCAGAGATTTTAGTCCCTAATAATAGGCTTCACAGAGTTCACTCCAGATCTAGCATTTAAATGGATATTTATTAAGACTGCCAACATGACACCCAAGTCCAAAATCTAGTAATTTAAGGCAGAAGCAAAGCAAGCACTGTTAGTAACTGCATACCTTATCAAGACAAGTACTTAATTTTAAAATCAGCTCCATCAAAACTGAACTCCAGAGCAAGAGCAGAACGTAAGTTTTGATAATGATCATTAGTCAGATTGCTCAGATACAGATATAAATAACAACCACATATCTGAGTACTAACAAGAAAGAAAAGTAAAGCATCAGTTTCACTCCAAGCCAAACTGAATACCCATGTGATGTACAGGCAGTGTGCCATCAGTATGTACAGGCAGTGTGCCATCAGTATGTACAGGCAGTGTGCCATCAGTATGTACACGCAGTGGGTCATCAGTATGTACAGGCAGTGTGCTATCAGTATGTACAGGCAGTGTGCCATCAGTATGTACAGGCAGTGTGCTATCAGTATGTACAGGCAGTGTGCCATCAGTATGTACAGGCAGTGTTCTATCAGTATGTACACGCAGTGTGCCATCAGTATGTACAGGCAGTGTGCCATCAGTATGTACAGGCAGTGTGCCATCAGTATGTACATGCAGTGTGCCATCAGTATGTACAGACAGTGTGCCATCAGTATGTACAGGCAGTGTGCCATCAGTATGTACACGCAGTGTGCCATCAGTATGTACATGCAGTGTGCCATAAGTATGTACAGGCAGTGTGCCATCAGTATGTACATGCAGTGTGCCATCAGTATGTACAGGCAGTGTGCCATCAGTATGTACACGCAGTGTGCCATCAGTATGTACAGGCAGTGTGCCATCAGTATGTACAGGCAGTGTGCCATCAGTATGTACATGCAGTGTGCCATCAGTATGTACAGACAGTGTGCCATCAGTATGTACAGACAGTGTGCCATCAGTATGTACAGACAGTGCAATGAGTTATGTCAATGCAGCAACTTGCTTTCTCACTCATGCTACATATTCCCTACAGAATCAGCAGAGCAGACTGCACTAAAGGCACAAGGCAACTAAATCAAGACATTCTGAGCCAAGCACATGTTTTTCCTAAAGATGTAGAGGAGAGTATTATTTTAATAGCAAGATCAGTTTACAAGATAATACGTATTGTACAACTGTGCAATCATATGTATGAAGTATGTATGTTATGTATGCAGATACAAAGCTTAGGCCAAGTATGCATGTAATATGGGACTAATGGTGTGTAGTGCTAAACCATTGGTAGTATGAGAATTCTAAAGCAAACAAAAGGAGGACAGTGGACTACATGTGTAAATAAAAAGAAATAAAGGGTTTCCAAGATAACAGCTGAGCCAGAAGTAACTAAATCTGCTAATACCAGTCTATTCTACTGTTTCTTGGGCTATATCCTGCCCGATTCCAAATAATGCAGTCAGTATATTTAATAATTAACTCTAGAGCATATATAGCTATATATATATGAAAATGCCAGTGCATTTTACATAAATTTGCCCTTATGTGTCAAGAATCTAACTGCTGTTCTGACTCATTATATACCATAACTTGGACTATTCTGGCATGACTGGAAAACAATAACAAAGACAGAGAAACTCAAACTAATAAAACAAAATATTTTATTTATTTATTTTTATTTATTTAACATTTGTTAACTGGGAAAGTCCGACTTGGAACGAGCCAATTTTCAGCAGAGGCCCAGAGAGAAACACTTCAAACGCATGTCTTTGTAACATAGGAGGAAACTGGAGTACCCACAGGAAACCCACACAAATGCAGGGAGGACATGCAGACTCCACACAGAAGGCACCCCAGCCAAAAATCAAACTGGAAAACCTCTTGCTGTGAGGCAACGCTACCACTGCACTGTCCTAAACATTCATCAATTGCCTGTCCTGAAAAGGAATACAAACCAAAAAGGTACAAGTCTGCTTTAAAAAGTTAAAATGTCTATAGTATCTAAATCAAAACCTGGAATGAATTTTCACTTCTCTTAACTTGAAGGCATTAGACTTCACTCCACTTTAGGCTAATGTGGAACAATTGACCTTAAAAACGGAGTACCATCCATGTTTGCATGTTAGATCTAATATGAGGAATGAAAGCTAAGGAATATCTATTATTTCCTAAGACATATAACAGACTGTTGCCTTACAGTTGTATAACCATGGAATCTCACTTTTCAAAAACATGCACAAAAATGATTGACCTAGAATCTAGGATCCAAAGAAGTAACATTATTGTGGGGGGTCTTCCTGAGAAAATTGATGAGTGTGGTCTCACTGATATTTCATAGTATGCTGTAAAAGTGTTTATGTGCAATGAACTTCTAGAAATGCAAACACTTTTCTCTTATAACAAAATATTTTTTATCCAACCCAGTCTTCAAAAGATAACTTAAATGTTGCAGGAGACATGTCAGTTTAGACAGTAAGAAATAGCATATCATATCATATGATTATGGAACAAGCTAAGTAATGAATTTATCTCTACTTCTTTTATTGTTACATAACACTAATAGCACTGCATACAAAAACTACAAGGTCTTGCATTTTTGATGGTGGCAGAGTTCTAGGTTCAATGCAGTCCTTAGTAACCTCATCCTACAAAAAATCTATTTTTTCCTAATGATATAATAGCTTACATGAAATGGATTTCATGTAACTAGGCATTCACTGTAAGGCATCTCCCTTATCGACAAGCTTTTTTTTTGGAGAATTTTCTTTGAATTTTTTCTAGAATACTTCTATTGGTAAAAGTGTACCCATAGAAGACAACATTATATTCAAAGATGGGTGAATTACAGATTTAAATGCGAGTGTGATATAGTCTCAGGAGATTACAATGCCTTGTAGTAATTGCATTTGCCACATTGCTTTGGATGTCATACTTTGAGCATATTTTGAAATTAAAGTGTATTGTTTATTGTGATGTTTAAGTCACTAAAACTTGTAGCATCCATTACTTTTCACTATTCAAACTAACCTTTTAGTCTGGTGATGTTTCTCAAAAAACATTACTTTACTCTTATTACAGGAGCAGTGATAGGCCAGCAAGTTCCCGTATGACAGAGCAATGGATGGCACAGGATGAAATTGAAGAGAATGTGCCACAGGAAGATGCTACAGAACTTTCTATAGAATGCCCGCAGGAAGTGGAAAGCAAATGACGTGACCTCAATCTGGAAGGAAATGAACTAAGGGAAGAGTTGCTTGATTTAACAGATATAGATAGATCTATTAAAATCAATGGAAGAAATAGACTGCAGAAGGTTAATAAAACCCAAAAGTCAGAAGTCTGATAAAACAAATGAGCACAGTAATTAGGACTGCCCAGAGAGATTCATGCGATATAACAGAAGTAAACAGGATATGTTACTGTGCAGCTAAATTAATATCTGATAAAGTTCTACCACAAGAGCACAGAGTAGTGAGGGAATGGAAGGGGAGAAATTGAATGCCATTTTGGAAGTATCGAACAGAGAAAATTGTAGAGCAATTAAGACAAGAAATGTCACTGTTAGAGGACTATAGAAGAGGGAAGAGATAAACAAGAATACTAAGAAAGATAGACGTGATAAAAGCAGTGTGTGGTATTAGAACAGACCAGGATCTATCATGCACTATTGCAAATAAATTAAAAATGTCAGCACAGGCAAAAAAACTTAGAAGATACACAGATAAATATAAAGGAAAAGTACAAAATAGGCAATTCAGTGATGACCCAAAAAAGTTTTATAGAGAATTGGGAAACAAAGTAAAAGGAATTGAAAGACCACCAAAGAAAAAAAAAAGAAGAAGTGGATGCATTTTGGAGAAGTATCTATGAGGAGCCTGTGGAACACAACAAAGATGCCAAATGAATACAAGAAGTAAAAGAAAGAATAAGAAGTTTAAAGGTACAGGATATGAAATGGGATGAAGTAACAGCCAGAGAGATGCAAACCAAGTTAAGAAAAGCCTCTAACTGGAAAACCCAGGCCCAGATGCAGTGCCTAACTTTTGGTTAAAAGTATTAACATTGTTGCATGAAGACCTAGCCATGAGTAAGAACTATTTATATGCCCACCCCGAGCAGACACCAATCTGGCTAACAGCAGGTAAAACAATGCTCCTACTTAAGAGTGAACCTGCAAGCTACCCCAAAAATTATAGACCAATAACCTGCCTTCTGATGACATATAAACTATACACTGGAATTGATGCCTACAGAGTTTATAGTCATTTACAAGAAAACTCAATTATGGCAATAGAACAAAAGGACAATAAAAGTAAGTCATATGAACAAAGGAAAATTTGTTCTTAAATAAAGTCATAGTACAGAACTGTAAAAAGGGGAAGAATTTAAGTATGACATGGATTAAATACAAAAAAGCATTTGATAGTATCCCACATTCATGGATAAAAGAGTGCTTAAACATGTATAAGACACATCCTACACTGATCGACTACTTTACAATGACCATGAAACAATGGCAGACAACTTTGCAATTAAACCATGATAATGGACAAATTATTATCCCAGGGACAATAATTCAAAGGGGGATATTCCAGGGTGGTATTCCAGGGTGACTCCCTGTCACCATTGCTGTTCTGTCTTGCCCTTAACCCATTAAGTGGTTTACTTAACAGTTTAGGCCATGGCTATAATTTGGCTCCTAGAAAAAAACAAAGTCTAAAGACTTCTCTTCTATTTGTCAATGATTCAAAACTGTATAACTCATCAGATGAGGAACTGAAAGCACAGCTGCAGGTTGTCAAAACTTTTTCAGATGATATTAGAATGCCATTTGGCCTAGATAAATGTGCAAAAGCAACCTTTAAAGCAGGAAAACTGCAGCACCAGGAAAACATCAGTTTGGAACAAGAATCGGATATAAGAGAACTTGAGCAAAAGGGAGTGTATAAATACTTGGAAATTGATGAAGGATCAGCAATAAAACATGAACAAATGCAAGTAAAATTTAGTAAGGAATATTTTAGATGACTTAAATTAATCCTGAAAACAGTATTGACGTCTAGGAACAAAATTCAAGCTATAAACCAATTTGCTCTTCCTGTCCAACTTACAGTTTTGGAGTGATTGATTGGTCCCAAAATGTGTTGGATAAATTAGATACTAAAACAAGAAGGATGATTCATGCACACCAAATTATTTATAAAAATCAGTGCATACTAAGATTATATATTCCCCATTCTGAAGGAGGAATGGGCCTCCTTGAAATTGATTACACGTATAGATCTGCAATGATGTTACATATCTGCTGACCTCACGAGACCCAAATGTAGTGAAAGTTTTGAAACATAAGGAGAATAAATCTAAAATGACTTCCCTGATTAACTTAGCAGAAGCATATCACTGTTAAGCAGGAATGGAAATCAAACCAGAAGTAAATATAAATCAGGCAGCAACTGAATGCGCCAAAAAACAAAAGAAAGAATATAAAATGAAGGATCAGATGAAAAGGAAAGAAACTGTTGGGAGAACCTCATGTTGATTAGCAATGAATTCAGGAATGGTTAAGGAGAGGTGAATTCAAACCAAGAGATGAAAGGTTAATATTGGCGGTACAAGACAGTGGGCTATGTACATGTTGCTTTACAAAGCCCATTGAACATGTGGAAGAAACAGACAAATGTAGGTTTTGTAAAACAGAGATGGAAACAGTTGCACACCCAGTTGCTGGTTGTGACATACTAATGGCAGAAGGATGTATACTGAAAGGCATAATAATGTGGCAAGAGTGCTGTACTGGGGATTATGCAAACATTAAGGTGTTGAAGTGGCTGAAAAACACTGGAAACATGAGCCACAAAGCATCATAGAAAATGATGAAGTCTACATCACATGGGATCATCCATTGCCAACAGTTCAAAAGACAGATGCTAGAAAACCAGTTATAGTGGTCCAAAAAAAGACAAAAGTAGCACTGATCATTGAAATCACCACACTCAGTGACTACAGTGTCCTGCATACAGAGAGACAAAGTCAAAAAATATCAGGATCTGCAAGCAGAAACTAGAGCAGTGTGGAAGAAGGGAACCCAGATAGTTCCAATAGTAGTTGGAACAACGGGTCTTATAAAAAAGAGTCTACAATCATATTTTGAAATGCTACCAATACACGTAACTCCTTACGAATTACAGAAGGAGTCACTACTGGGCACATTGTGGGTGCTGCATAGAGCACTTTTGGCTGACAATGAGTGAAACAATACGAATTTTATGAACTTTAATCATATTTTGACTTAGGAATGAGGTCCATTCCCATCATGGTATTAGAAACCCAAAACATTTGGAGAAATCAAAAAACTGGAGAAGCTAAAGAAACAGAAACTGAAGTTTTGGATTACATGTGAAGTGAAGGATTTAGTATAGAAAATCCAACTCAGGCAATGTCATAGCATGATGGAACAATGAGTCCCCAAATTAAGAAGAAACAGGTGAAATGAGAAGCATCTGTCCACTTGCCACATGAAGATACCCTGGAGCCTTCAGCAAAAAATTAGTACAAACATTTAGTAGGAGTTACACAGCAACAGAAAGAGCAGGAAATGGTGACATAGGCAATGTTGTATAGTAATAGGCCAATGACATCCCATATAAAGGAGCAACAGATGAAGCAGGGTGCAGCTGATGAGGATGTGTCACAGGAAGAAATTCTGGAACTTCCTGGAAGTTTCTGTAGAATAATCACAGGAAAAAAACAGGAAAGAATGTGTCCTCAGTTTAGAAGAAAATGATCTAAGGGAAGATTTGTTTATTTTATTAGAGATGGATAGACCTATTCAAACTGGTGAAATAAATAGATTACAGAAAGTAAATAAGCCTCATAAAACAGATAAACACGGTAATGAAGACCATTAACAGAAATTCATGTGATATAACAAAAGTAATTAAGATATGTTACTGTACAGCTAAACTAATAACAGATAATGTCTTATCAAAAATACAGAGCAATAAGGGAAAGAAAGAGAATAAATAAAATGCCATCATGTAAGTATCCAAGAGAGAAAACTATAAAGCAATTAAGATAAGAAGTGTCACTGTTAGAAGAATATAGAAGAGGGAATAGACCAAAAAAAAGTCATAAAAAACAATGCATAATATCAGGCCAGACTAGGATCTATCATACACTGTTGCAAATAATAAACTAAAGATATCAGCACAAGCAGAAAAACTTTGATCTGCAGATACATATAAAGGAAAATAACAAAATAAGCAGTTTATTGATGAACCAAAAAATAGAGAACTGGGAAATCAAGCAAAAGAAAGAGAAGCACCACCAATAAAAAGAAGACATATTTTGAACACCCTGTGAAATATAAAGATGCTGAATGGATAGAAAAATTAAAAGAAACAGTAAGGAGTTTAATGTACAGGACATGAAATGGGATGAAGTAACAGCCACAGAAATTGAAACAAAATTAAGAAAAGCTCCTAATTGGAAAACCCCAGGCCCAAATGCATTACATAACTTCTTGCTAAAAGTATTGACATCTTTACACAAATATTTACTCCTGAATAAGAACTACTTATATCTGCATCCCAAACAGACACCAACCTGGTTAAAAACAGGAAAAATTATAATTGTCCTTAAGAGGAAACATGTAAGCCATCTTAAAAATGAAAGATCAATAACTTGGCTTCTGATAATGTACAAACTATATATTGGAACTGATGCAGAGTTTATAGTCATTTAGAAGAAGTGTTAATCATGGCAATAGAAAAAAAGATGACAAAAGAAAGTCATATGGAGCAAAGGATCATTTGTTGCTAAACAAAGTCATAATGGTGAATTACAAAATGGGGAAAATCCAAGTGCACCATGGCTTCCCACATTCATGGATAAAGGAATGCTTACAGATGTTTAAGACATCCTGCACTGATCAATTACATCACAATACTAATGAAACAGTGGAAAAACACTTTGCCATTAAGCTATGATGAAGGGCAAATCATTATCCCAGGGAAAAAAAATTCAAAGGGGGATATCCAAAGGTAATTCATAAGAACCATTGTTCTGTCTTGCCCTTAACCCATTAAGCTGTTTACTTAACAGATTGTTGCCTTGGTTAAAATTTGCCTCGCAGAAAACTAAACTCTTTAAAGATTTCTTGTCTGGTTTTTTTTGGATGACATAAAACTGTATAGTTCATCATATGAGAAATTGAAAGTGCAACAGCAAGTGGTTAAAACTTTCTGAGATTACATAAAAATGACATTTTGTTTTGATAAATGTGCAAAAAGCAATGTTTACAGCAGGAAGGTTGCAGTACCAAGAAAATATCAATCTAGGATAGGAATGTGATATAAAGAAACTTGAGCAGGAAGGAGAACTGATGAAGGATCAGCAATAAAACATGAACAAATCGATTAAAACTCAGTAAGGAATACTTCAGAAACTAATATTGAAATAGCCCTGATAACCAGGAATAAAGTCCAAGCTATAAACTAATTTGTTCTTCCTGTTCTAACTTACAGTTTGCATTTGTTGCAAGAGGAGAGGAAGTCTAAGATGACCTCTCTGCTTAGTTTAGCAGAAGTATTCAGGTGGCAAGTGGGAATGGAAATCAAACCAATAGTACACAAAAATCAGATAGCAAATGAATGTGCCAAAAAACAAAAGAAAGAATATAAGAAGGATCAGATGAAAAGGAAAAAATGTGGAAAAGTCATAAAAATACTGTCAAGTATAGAGATCTCCTGAACAACGTCATGTTGATCAGGATTTGACTCAGGAATGGTTAAGGAGATGTTAGTTGAAACCAAGGGATGAAAGGCTGATAGTGATAGCTCAGGATAGTGGACTATGTAGATGTTGGTTTACAGAGTCCATTGAACATGTGGAAGAAACTGTCAAATGTTGGTTCTGCAAAAAAGAATTGGAAACAGTGACACACTTTGTTGCTGGATGTGATACACTCATGGTAGAGGGTCTGTACAGCGAAAGGAACAATAACGTGACAATATTTTTGCACTGGGGATTGTGCAAACACGTCAATATAGAAGTAACTGAGATGCACTGGAAACATGAACTATAAAGCATTATAGAGCATGATGAAGTGTACATCTCACGGGATCATAAAGCATCATGACGTGTACATCGCATGGGATCATAAAGCATCATGAAGTGTACATCGCATGGGATCATCCATTCTCAACAGTTCAAAAAAATAGAAAAAAACAGATACAGTAGTCCATGAAAAAAAGAAAAGCAGTACAGATCAGTGAAATTACTACACCTACCAATTACAGTGTCTCATGTACAGAGGAACAAAATGTCATAACATATCAAGATTTGCAGGCAGAAATGAGATCAGTGTGGAAGAAAGATACCCAGACAGTCCCAATAGTAGTAGCAGGAGCAATGGATCGACCCCATGTGCAAAATGGGAAAAAGGGGTTGAGGATGGCTGGATAGATGGATTTACATATGCTACCTATACATATAACTCTGTATGAATTACCGGAGGAGTCATTTCTGGGCACATTGTGAATGCTGCAAAGAACACTTTTTGGCCAACATCAAATACTGAAACAATATTAACTTCATGAACTTTAAGTATACCCTTATTTAGGAATGGGTTGCATTCCTGTCATGGTATTAGAAACCCAAAAGATTTGGACAAATAAAAAACAGGTAAAGATTAAGCCAAACATTAAAAAATAAGCCTACATTGTGGAAAGACAGACGTTTAAATCATTTACATCTTTAGAAGTTGTAATCATAGTACCAGTACACACTACAGTAGACATTATATTTTGCTAAGCAATATTTTAATGCTTAATGGAAACACAGGAATAAACAGTTAAACAGAACAGTGCTTAATGACCTCTGAAGTACTCCAGACATAACCCCTTCCCATAAAGAAGTTTCACCAACTTTTATTAACTGTTGGGACCTTCTGATAAGATACTGGCATAGCCAGTGAACCACAAATAGGTCAATGTTGTACAAAACATAACCATTTTAAACACCTTTATGAGTTAGCATGTCAACAGCTTTGGACAGATTACATAAATCACCATAGTGGTTAGACCCAAACTGTGATACTTTGTCACAGGGGTTAATATTGGCTGAACTGTTGTGAATCCATGCTGCCTAATGTCTGTTGAGTGAAATCAGTTTCAATAGTCTGGAAGTTGGTTCAGTATACAGCATTCAAATATTCTTGCAGTACTGATATAAGGCTGACATTGCATATATTTTTCAGTACTTTTCTTATTACCATCCTTGCAAATAGGCACTACTATGAGTCTTTTCCAATCCTTGGGTACAAAACCTGTTCATAAAAACTGATTAACTAAAGAGACAATTGGGTTAGCCAATCTATCCTACATGATACCAATCGAGAAATTCATTGTTGAAAGTAGAGTACAAAGAATACATGGAATCAAAAATGAAAGTTGTCATTAATGTATCAAGGAGATGAAACCAGTGTTTCCTTACACAAAATAGGGCACACAGGGCTTGATTCAAAAATTTAACACACCTACGAAAAGTACATATTCTGTTTTCTCTAGTGAGTCTAATAAAAAATAATTTCTCAAAGAACATAAGACAGTTAACTCAAAGGAGCTGAGAGAGTACATCATGCCACTAAGGCTAGTAAGTTATCAGCATACTGGCATTTCTTAAGAAAAGCATTATTTTCCTGATGCAGCTCTCAGCAAAGCTTTCTTTTGCTTAGAACAACAGTCGATTGCAGCAAAGAGATGTCAATGAGGTGAAAGTGCTGTTTGAAAAACTTCTGTCATGTAACTTGGTTGACTTCATTTAAGACAGAACATTTCATTTCTATGTAAAGGGCTATGAATTCCACTGTCATGGGTATGCAGAACAGCCATTATGTTGTTTATAGTTTATAAACACTTTTGTAATGGTGCTAACTTTTCACTACAAAAAGCTACCTTAATCTTACTTCTTTTCAAGATGGCTTAGTTTCCATATTACCTCATATCAGACTGCATAAGCATTTTGGACATGGACAGACCCTCAACAGTCTTATTCTCTAGATAATGATATGTAAATCCAAGTTAGCTGATACCTGATCAACTTTATCTGCAAAGTCACCTAAGATGAGTTAGTATATGTTTGAGGTGACTTTGACTTTGCTCCATACCTCTCAACCTCTTAGAACAAGAAATATGGACATAACCATAAAGAAAAGTGGGACAAAGGCCCAAAAATAGGAACGATTTTTAAATACTGATCTTAGAAACTTAGAAAGTTGATAGAACAACAGGTTTGGCATTAGCATGAATTTTCTGAAGGCTAGGAAGTCTGAAACTGAAATGTCTGTCATAATTTTCTAACTTCAGTCTTTAATGATTTGCCACTAATTTGCCAGAAAACCACAATTTTGTGAAATATGAGGCAAAAATCTGGACATTCTGCAAAAATCTGTACATTTGAGAGGTATGCTTCTCCCCTTTACTCCTTTTTTTTCCTCACTGGTGCAGTATTTTTGTTTCAGTGGTTCTTTAAAAATTCAGATGACAGTGAAGAAGATTTACTATTTAAGGGCTGCTTGAACTGGTTTGGTGGGATTTGATGGGTGAATGTGTGATTCAGTTATGAAAGTCTTTCCTTTTTGAACAAGTGCCATAAACTGGTTTCCCTGTGCCCATTTTAGTACATAGTCTAAAACAGCTCTGAAGGTATGACCACAGTTTGTTTCATTGCTAAGATTTGTGGAGCACGCACATTAAAATACTGGGTCTGTATACTTGCAATAGCTGATAAAGTACTTTGCTGCAGATTTATGAATGGAAATGTCTTTAGTCAGTCCAACACATAACAAGTAACTAATATTTTCACTGGGGTAATCATTAAATTGGGATTTGTTTTATATTTAGATTATCTATGTATACCTCAGTGAAACAGATTAGCAAAGAGGAAGTAAGAACAGCTATGAAGAGGATGAAGAATGGAAAGGCTGTTGGCCCAGATGACATACCAGTGGAATCATGGAGGTGCTTAGGAGAAATGGCAGTGGAATTTTTAACCAGATTATTTAACGAAATTTTGGAAAGTCAGAGGATGCCTGAGGAGGGGAGAAAAAGTGTTTTGATACCTATCTTTAAGAATAAGGGTGATGTGCAGAGCTGCAGTAACTACAGAGGGATAAAATTGATCAGTCACAGCTTGAAGTTATGGGAAAGAGTAGTGGAAGCTAGGTTAAGAAGGGAGGTGATGATTAGTGGTCAGCAGTATGGTTTCATGCCAGGAAAGAGCACTACAGATGCAATGTTTGCTGTGAGAGTGTTATTGGAGAAATACAGAGAAGGTCAGAAGGAGTTGCATTGTGTCTTTGTGGACTTAGAAAAAGCATATGACAGGGTGCCTAGAGAGGAGTTGTGGTATTGTATGAGGAAGTCAGGAGTGGCAGAGAAGTATGTAAGAGTGGTATAGGATATGTACGAGGGTAGTGTGACGTTGGTGAGGACTGCGGTGGGACTGACAGATACGTTTAAGGTGGAGGTGGGATTACATCAAGGATCAGCTCTGAGCCCCTTCTTATTTCCAGTGGTGATGGACAGGTTGACAGATGAGATCAGACACGAGGCCCCGTGGACTATGATGTTTGCAGATGACATTGTGATATGTAGTGAGAGTAGGGACCAGGTTGAGGAGACCATGGAGAGGTGGAGACATGCTTTAGAGAGGAGAGGAATGAATGTCAGCAGGTCTAAAACAGAATATAGGTGTGTAAATGAGAGGGAGGGTAGAGGAATGGTGAGGATGCAGTGAGTAGAGTTGGTAAAAGTGGATGAGTTTAAGTACTTGGGATCAACAGTTCAGAGTAATGTCAGTGTGGAACAGAGGTGAAGAAGAGAGTACAGGCAGGGTGGAATGGGTGGAGAAGAGTGTCAGGAGTGATTTGTGACAGATGGGTACCAATAAGAGTGAAAGGGAAGGTCTACAAGAGGGTAGTGAGACCAGCTATGT
This sequence comes from Protopterus annectens, assembly GCF_019279795.1. NCBI lineage: Eukaryota > Metazoa > Chordata > Ceratodontiformes > Protopteridae > Protopterus > Protopterus annectens. The sequence goes on along the minus strand of NC_056728.1, from coordinate 879,791,475 downwards.
TATATGGGTTGGAGACGGTGGCACTGACAAAAAGGCAGGAGTCAGAGCTGGATATGGCAGAGTTAAAGATGTTAAGATTTGCACTGGGTGTGACTAGGATGGACAGTATATTAGATGGTCAGCCCAGGTTGGACAGAGCAAGAGAGGCAAGATTGCATAGTTTGGACATGTGCTGAGGAGGGATGCTGGATATATTGGGAAAATGATGCTAAGGATGGAGCTGCCAGGTAAGAGGAAAATAGGAAGGTATCAGTTAAGGTTTATGGATGTGGTGAGAGAGGACATGCAGGAGGTTGATGCGAAAAAGCATGATACAGAGGACAGGAAGAAATGGAAACAGATGATCCGCTGTGGTGACCCCTAACGGGAACAGCCGAAAGATGATGATGACCTCTTCCTATTGTAAAATAAACTGACTTCTGAAGACAAGTATCACAGTTCAAATCTTTGACTCGTACATAAAACAGAAACTAATTATGTGTGTTTGAACAAGTCTTGTAAATCACATGATGATTATGCTCAAATTCCTAGGCCTGAATGAATTACCTCTCTTCATCTAAACTATATACTGAATGGCCAAACAGAAAAATATATATTTTACAGCAATTCCTACCAACTATATGTGGACTACTGCGGCACATGCATTTCTGTCTCTCTTCTGCTCTAATAATCACATTTCCTTTGTTGGTTGCTTTAGAAACTTATAGTGAAATATCTTGTTAGTTTCAGATACTGGGTATTATTAACTTTTCCTTGAGCTGTGTCCAACTTTCATAAAACTTCATAAAATATTTACTTTTTCAGTGCAATAAGAAACTTGATAACCTTGTGCTAATATGGCAAACTATCTACAACTTTCAATGTATTATTTATTCTCTCCTTTCTTTTTTCAAGGCATTTATTATTTAAAAGTCATATTCTTACCATGAATAACTTTTCGTGGTTTCATCTAAGAGATTCCAAAGCACAGTCCCTGCACGTAAGGCAACTGCCAGGTCTCGAAACGCATTTAAAAAAAACAACATAGACATGCAGACAATGGTGCCCTTTTAAAACTGGTATACTTTTATTCTAAATTATGCCATAAGGCACATAAAAAAGGCAAAAAGCCAGCAATACAAAATCCAAACCGGTTTTGGCTTATAAATTAAGCCTTCATCAGTGAAAAAACAAAAAGCAAAAAAAGAACCAAGAAGGCTGCTTGCCTTATATAGAGAACACCTGTCAATCATCATAGCAAACAATTAGTAAACTACAAATGCTCATTTAAAACAGGGGGAAAAAGGCCACCCAAATTAATGATTCATCTTTTCTCTAATTTGTTCAGAGTATCATGCCAACCAGAAATCTTTCCTCTATTGCCTTGAATCTTATCAATAATGGTAAAATTAAAATTAGCACTGGAATGTTTCAGTGTGTGTTTATATAAAGCATTGTTGGTGCGTTGGTGCCTAATATCAGATAAATGCTCTGCAATTCTAAATTTGACAGGCCTGGACGTCTGCCCCACGTAGAATGCAGAACACATGTAACCAAATAGATGACCCAATCAGACTGACAATTGGCAAACACAGAAATATTATAGACTGTACCAGTATTGCTACTAGTAAAACTTTTGGTTTTGTTAATCCTGCAACAATAAACACAGTGACCACAAGGGAAAAAAACACTTAGATGATCACCTAAAAGTGTTCTCTGAATATTGGTCCCTAAGGGATAATGTCCCTTCTTGTAATGATTACAAAGGGAACCCAACTCCCTACCTTTCCTGAAAGAAAACTCACACCTTTGATTAATAAATTCACATAATCTTTCATCAGCCAAAAGAATGTTCCAATTGCGTTTTACACTATCAATAAGTCTGGTAGTATTTTGACCATAAGTAGTAGTCAAACGCAATGCTGAAGTGTTATTGGACTCAGTCTTATTATAATTCAACAGTTGTTCCCTCTGCATAGAATCAACCGAATTCCTAGCTGATAATACTTGCCCCAATTTGTATCCCCTTTGAATGAACCTGGCTGTAAGGTCATCTTGATGTGTTAAATAAGTGGAGTTGTCTGAACAAATACGTTTAACATTCATATACTGAGACTTAGGTATATTTCGACATATATGTGGTGGATGATAGCTGGTGGCATAGAGGTAGGAGTTGTATTGGGGGAACATGCGGTGAACCACAGTATTTAAGGTGTTGTCGGTATTATTGGTGACCAACGCATTCAAAAAAATTCATTTCATCCTTACTGTAGTTGACTGTAAATTGAATTCCCCACTTGTTTGAGTTTAGATAATCAACAAACTCCTGCAGATACAAAAAATCTGACCCCCAAACCAACGAGCAATCATCCAAGTAACACCTCCATATAGCCATGTCCTGCAGAAAATTGTTATGATTAGTCATAAATCATTTGAAGCTCTAAAAAAGCCATGAATAAATCAGCATAAATCGGTGCGAAAAAAGCACCCATGACTGTTCCCCTAATCTGTAAATAGATGGTATTCTGATACAAAAACACATTCTTCGTCAGGACATGTTCAGTTATTTCAAGTAAAAAGGTGTTAAAACTAGATGTATATAGTACAGAGACCTCCAACCAATATTTCAAAGCCTCAATACCAGCCCCATGGGGGATATTCATATATAATGATGATACAAAGAGGCTACACAATTACCAATCAGGTTCCAGTTGTGAGTCAAAGACAATTTGTAGGAATTCAGTTGTATCCTGAATCCTAGATCTGACAAGAGGGAGCAAAGGTTTTAAATATTTGATTAAATATTGAGATAAGGGTTCAGTTAATGAACCACGGCCAGACACAATGGGCCTACCTGGTGGATTTTCCAAATTTTTGTGTACCTTAGGTAAAAAATAAATATAAGGCAAAACCGGGTCAGAGACAGTCAATTGTTTGATATACTTAGGAATAATGCCTTCTTCTTCAGCTATAGATAAAAAATTATCAATTTGTTTTTTGTAATAAGTCGTGGGATCTAAAGGCAAATGTGTATAATAACAAACATCAGATAACTGTCTCAAGGCCTCCCTATTGTATTTGGCCCAATCTTGTACAACCACCGCTCCCCCTTTGTCAGCAGCCAAAATTATGAATTCATGGTTAGAAGCCAACTCCTGTATACATTCAAATTCAATCTTTGAGACATTGTTATGGCCTACTTGATGTTCCATACCATCAAAATGTAAATCCCTAAGCACACTTTTCTGAAAGAGCAAAACATTGGGGTTCATAGGTGGTAAAAATGTAGATTTATGGTAGCGAAAATCCTCATGAGAGCCAATAGTAGATTTGTCCTGAAAGAAAAGTTTTAAATTCAATAGCCTACAGAAGGAAAGTATGTCATTAGCAAAATTGTCCTCAGCAACAAAGAAACCAGGAATAAAAGACAGTCCTTTATTGAGAATATTAATCTGCATTCATTATATATGAATGTCCCCCATGGGGCTAGTATTGAGGCTTTGAAATATTGGTTGGAGGTCTCTGGACTATATACATCTAGTTTTAACACCTTTTTACTTGAAATGACTGAACATGTCCTGACGAAGAATGTGTTTTTGTATCAGAATATCATCTGTTTACAGATTAGTGGAACAGCCATGGGTGCTTCTTTCGCTCTGATTTATGCTGATTTATTCATGGCTTTTTTAGAGCTTCAAATGATTTATGACTCTCATCATAACATTTTTCTGCAGGACATGGATATATGGAGGCGTTATTTGAATGATTGCTCGTTGGTTTGGAGGTCTGATTTTTTGTATCTGCAGGAGTTCGTTGATTCACCAGTGGGGAATTCAATTTATGGTCAACTACAGTAAGGATGAAATTATTTTTTTGGATGTGTTGGTCACCAAGAATCCTGACAACACCTTCAATACTGTGGTTCACCGCAAGTTCCCCCAATACAACTCCTACCTCCATGCCACCAGGTATCATCCATCACATATATGTTGAAATATACCTAAGTCTCAGTATATGAGGGTTAAATGTATTTATTCAGACAACTCCACTTATTTAACACATTGAGATGACCTTACGGCCAGGTTCATTCAAATGGGCTACAAACTGGGGACAAGTATTATCAGCTAGGAATTTGGTTGATTCTATGCAGAGGGAACAACTGTTGAATTATAATAAGACCGAGTCCAATAACACTTCAGCATTGCGTTTGACTCCTACTTATGGTCAAAATACTACCAGACTTATTGATAGTGTAAAACGCAACTGGAACATTCTTTTGGCTGATGAAAGATTATGTGACTTTATACCAATACCAATTTTAAAAGGGCACCATTGTCTGCTGGTCTATGTTGTTTTTTTTTCATCTAAGGGATTGCCATGTGGTTTAGTGGGCAAAGCAAACAATTTAAATAACTACCACAATTGTTGTCTTGTTGCAAATATAATAATTTTAAGCTATGGTTCAAAAACCTACTTAATTTTCTAAGAAGGTTGCAATTGACCTACATTTTATTGTTTTTCTTAATATTTAATGATTAATTAGCTAATTTATTTATTTGTGTATGTATTTACTGGTGTAGAATACTGATCCAAATGAACCATTTTCAGACTCAGTCTAAATGAAATTTAAACAATAATATTTGATAATTAAAAAGCAAACACAAAGTACATAACATAATGATGAAACAGTAATATACATGAATTAAATGACTTTGCAAGTTAGAGCTTGTAACATAATAAATATATGTAGAGCATGCCTTATCAGTGGAAGTACATTATTATTTACTGGTATAAATAAAGACTTGATCCTATGAGCTACCATGAGAAAATAAATTATGATTACATGGTAGGATCTAATAGACAGTATATCATTTCTGTATTGTATTAGCAGCATGGTGAAAATTATATTTTGCTTAGTTAAAGAGGTAGGCCTTTAAATCTGCTCTGAATTCTGGGAATTTGTTTAGGGATGGATTCCCAGATCTTGGGTTTAGATTTGTGATAGTAAAATTGCTCAATATGTTGGAATTTATTATTTATTATTTATGATTTGTTATTTCAACATTTTCATCAACTACCAAGGCAAAATAAATGAAGCCTCTTGTAATTTGGAGGTTGGAAAATTTGAGTAGTAAACCATACATTAGAACATGACACCTGGTAGCTGTAGCAGTATCAGTTATAGCAATAGAAGTAGTAGTAATAGTAGTAACAGTAGTAGTATAGCAGTAGTAACAGTAGTAGTATAGCAGTAGTAACAGTAGTAGTAGTAGCAGCACTAGCAGTAGTAATGGAAGTATTTTGTTGTTTTGATTAGTCAGGGGGCATGCTTGAAGTGTCCTAAAAAGCTGGAGTGCCTCTGCCACTACTGCTGAGGGTACTGTGGGCAAGTTATGATTTTTTTACTATTACTACTATTTATTTATTTATTTATTAATGTATTTATTTACATTTGATTACCAGGAAAGTTCAACTGGGTAAGAGACCATTTTCAGCAGAGGCAAGGGGAGAAATGCTCCAAAGTATTACAAAACATTTTAATAACAATAATTGTATAATCTTCCAAAATAATACAAAACACATCTATAGTGTAAATAATTATAGCAAATTAGAATAAAAAAACATTGGTTAAGAATAGATATAGTTATGTGACAATGATTTAATATTTAGATAAATTAAAGGTAAGGTAGTGCAATCCAAATAGGAATTTAATATTAAGTGAGAGAAAAGCAGGCTTATGGTATATTTAGAGTGAAAGCCAGGGGAGAGAAATTGATACAAGTAAGAGTAAGGAGGTGTAAGGTATGAATAAGTACTTGTTCACATTTAGGGATACAGTTTATCCTGGTGTTGAGCAAGAACAGAGCCAGCTTTTGGCTAGGAGGTCTTTCAGAGTTGTTTTGAAGGATGGGAGGGAGGGAACTGACTTACTGGAAGTTTCTGGTGAAGTCCCCTATTAAGAGGGAAGAAAGCGCTTAACCTGACATTTTTATTTTTATTTGGAATAAAAATTGGATTCAATTTGCTGCAGTGTCTTCAGCCACTTGGTTACCTAGTTTTGAGTTCAGTTTGGTGCTTTTTACGAAGGAGAGCCTTGTGGTACACCAGTGGTGACTGGGAGTTATGGAGAGAGGGTGGCGTGACATTTTACTCAATGATATGTACTGGATATGTAGCTTTTGAACCATAGAAGGATGGGCAGAGAGAGACCTAATGAGGACATCTAAAGTAGAAACTTGCTGCGACAAACTGTGTCAAAGGCTTTAGAAAAGTCTAGAAATACGGAGACTAGCTTGCCATTATCTCTAGCTTCACTGATTGTATCTACATAGGTTAGAAGTGCACTGTTAGTACTGTGGGAAGGACAGCAGCCATATTGTGTGGGGATATGAGTTCTTTCTGCAGGAGATGGTTTAGTAATTGTTTTTGAATACATTTTTCAAGTGTTTTGTAGAGGGGATAAGACTGTTACAAGTCTAAAGTTAGCATTGTCTGTTGAATTTCCTCCTTTGTGCAGAGGGATAATGCATGACTTTTCCCAGACAGAGGGAACTAGGGATTCCTAGACTGACCCATTTAAAAGGACTGAGGGGTTCACGTTATAATCCCGAAATCCTGAAAAATCAAATTTTAGAATCTCGAGATCATAAAGCCAAAACCTTAAAATCCCGAAACCCCAGAAGCATGAATTTCAAAATCACGACTACTACACTAGCCATACACCACACACACACACACACACACACACACACACACACACACACACACACACACACACACACACACACACACACACACACACCTTCCCCCAAACACAAACACACAAACCTACACTACATACAAGCAGGGGGGCAAGCCCTCCTGCACCCCCTACTTAAATATACTAACTCCAAGGTCGCACTACACATACAAACACACGAAAACACCACCATACAAGCTACATTCCTCTTGTGCACACACATCACAGTAACAGCACAGTGACACACACTAAAGCCCCTAACCAAAACCCTTAAACATAAATAATTAGCTGAACTTCCAGCTATCCATTCACACAGCGCAACACCAGAAGTGCTACTTCAACATCTCCGTACTTCGGGATTTTGAAATTCGTGCTTCTGGGGTTTCGGAGTTTTGAGCTTTTGGCTTTATAATCTTGGGATTCTGAAATTTGGTATTTCAGAATTTCAGGATTATAAAGTGTTCACAGACTGATACAAGATAGGCAATGCTATTGGCTGCTAATTTAAGGTTCTCGCTTGGAAGGTCATCAGCTAAAATAATAATTACTGAAATTTGGAGAGGGTCAAATTTCACTAAAACAAATGTGCACTTTACAGTTATAACACAAATGGGATAACTATTCTGATACAATATTCTTTTTATATGTTTAGTTACTTTAGCATATGAATGCATTGAACATGGGAACTTTACAATGATGCAACTGTTTCATAACACTGGTTTGCATATTCTTTCTCGGGTCACATTCATACAAACATTATGTTTTCTGCTTTAGTATTACCCTTCATAACAATATTGGTTGACAGGCTTTTATGGTACTAAATAATTCAAAATGAATACTTAACCATTCGTGTACCTAGTATTTAGTTTTAGGCATTTGAAAGACCAGTTAAAGTGCAACTATCAATTCAAAATGTTCCATATTATATTATATTATATTATATTATATTATATTATATTATATTATATTATATTATATTATATTATATTATACTACATTATATTATATTATACTATATTATATTATGCCATATATAGACTGACAAGGTTTTGTACATTTACTGCAGTTATACTATTACCAAATGTTTTTGCTTTTCTTTATGATTTTTTTATTAGTACTTTGTTCCTGTATGATGCCTAAAAATGGTCTCTGGACCAACCTACTGAGCTAGTCAACAAAGAGAAAGTTACAATTCTTAAAAAAATGATAATTTTGGGAAAGGTCCTGTGTGATTTTCTAAGTGCCAAAGGCAATGCTGATAATATGGCTATTAATAAATCTTACAAAATCCCCATAGGAGGTAGTAAAGCTTTGAATAAGATAGCTAGGATAATCTAAAAAACAACTAAAGACAGATTCCAGAGCCATGGTCCTTATGGCATAAGTTGTAAGAAATTATCACTCTGACTCTAGTAATACTAATTGGAAAGCATTAATGAAAAAAAAAGCTGTCTGGAATGGATAGAATCCAAACGGTGAGAGTTGCAGGCTCTAGGTCCGACTCGAAACCAGTTACAAGTGGCGTGCCCCAGGGCTCAGTCCTGGGACCCCTCCTGTTCAGTACATACTTCTCAGAGGTACAGGCAAGCAAAGGGGGACTATGGCTGACCAAGTTCGTAGATGACTGCAAACTGGGGACTATAACTGACTCTCCAGCTGATACAGACATCCTCCAGAAGGATCTCACTCAGACGGATACCTGGTGTCAAAAATCATGGCCTCAAGCTAAATGCCAAAAAGTGCATAGTCATCCCCTTTGGAAAAAGCAAAGTACCCACAAACTACCACATACGTGGTAGTCCCCTAAATACAGAAAATCTAATAAGGGATCTGGGGACCCAAGTAGATAGCAATCTCTCCTTTGATAATCATATTGCCAAGGTGGTTAGGAAATCCTTCTATGTGGCCCACCTAATCACAAAAGGGTTTGCATCTAGAACAAAAGAGGTTATTGTGCCCCTGTACTCATCACTCATCAGACCCATCAGAGAGTACAATGCCCCATTTGGGATGTACCTTACAAGACACTGCAACAGTTGAAAAGACCACAGAAGTACCTCACCAAGAGGATTACTGGCCTCAAACATATGCCTTATGCAGCCCGACTGAAGAAACTCCAGCTGTACTCAGTTGCACACCGCTTACTCAGAGGTGATCTCTGCCTGACATACAAGGCCATGTCCAACCCAGAATTGATGGACATGCTCCACCTAAAAAAAAAAACATCTAAAGAAAGGTGCTGCAGCAGTACAATGTCCATTAATCAGCAAGTAAAACAGACGATGGATATAATACACTAGGTATATAAACAACTTACTCCAAAAACAGGTGCACTCCGTGCAAGACGTAAACAATGAACCAAACAAAAATTGCACGGCATCCACATTTGGGGCTGTCCAAATACACAGATATTTATTAAAAATAGAAATAATGGTAAACATTTTTTGTGACAGATTCCAAGTTAAGTGGTTTCATCCATTCACCTGGACTTCTTCAGAACTCAAACTGTGTTAAAACAAGCCACCCTTTTTAAACTCTTATCAACAATGGTTAACAATAAATTAAGCATGTTCCTATCTCATTTAAAGAAACATTTTCCAAAACCCATTTCACATTTAAAAACAATTCAGTTAAAATTGCATTTAGATCAAAACTTCATAACAATTAGTTTTCATACCTCATAGATGAAAAATATATAACTAACAGTTTTAAGAATTACACTTTTGCTGCTCTCATTTTGAGCACTGAATTAATGGACACATAGTCATTGAGACCTGGCTTTGTTGTAGCATCCAGCCTCAATTGTCAAAGAAGCCCCTTGTACTCTAATTGGTTCTCCCATGCTCCCCCTTCTAATATACCAAGCTTACATTTTTTAAAATGCTCACATACACTAGAATGTCTGCATAGTGCATTGCTGTGATTAGCCCTCCTCAAATCATATAAATGTTCATATATCCTTTTGGAGAACTTCCTCTTAGTCTTTCCAACATAAAATGAAAAGCACTGATCACAGGGGGCAATATACACTATTCCTTTTGAGTTACTATCCCCTTTTTTAAATTCAGTAGTTGTCGGTCTGTCATTATTTTTAGTTTTAATAAATATCTGTGTATTTGGACTGCCGCAAGTGTGGATGGCGTGCAATTTTTGTTTGGTTCATTATATAAACAACTAGCCTGGATATCAGACAAAGCACAGCCTAAAACAGATTACCCCAGGAAAGTGAGGATTGGGAGTAGCTTGTTCTGATGTGTAAACCCTACTTTTATGATGCACATTTCTGTCGATTCTCTTCTGTTTACATTTTCCAGCATGAGTTCTCCTATGGAAATTATGATTGCAGCTTATCAGAAGAGATGCATTGTGGTCAGAGAAGTCTGGTATAATAACATCATGATCAGAGATACATAACAAGGGAACACAGGTGTGAGATGCATGTCAGGTATCGTTTTTATGTCCTTTTTTCCTTGGGGAGTTCTTGATCCTATTATTTATTTTATTTTATTTTACTTCTGATAAGCTGATAAGTGAACTGGTGTGCGGACCTTTTCAGCCACAGACCAGGGTTAGAGGTGAGACAATGCAGAGATGAATGATATAATGATAGAAGTGGCAGAACCGGATCCAACACAAGGCGACCTAGGCAGCTTTCCTAGGACCTACTGTTTGCTGAAGGGGGGGTGTCTTAATAATAAAAAAATGTTCAGCTTTTCAACAAAATTGCTCCACTTTAAGAAAATAGTAGTGCTTGTTTGAAGAAAAAACAATGACAAAGTCCAGCCACTGCCAAAACATCAGTACACAGTATATAACCTCAGCTTCTGGACTGTATATCTGGAAAGAACATATACAGATTTGAATTACACAGTGCATGTTGACACCCAAGACAATATGTAGCAACTTCAGGCCATAGTATGTGTGGAACTTAAGAGATTTAGAAATAAGAGAGAGTCTTGGCGTATGGGCAGAAGGGTTGTGAACTCACCTTGGCACATACACAAAAGGGTTGTGAACTTGTGTGTGTGTGTGTGTGTGTGTGTGTGTGTGTGTGTGTGTGTGTGTGTGTGTGTGTGTGTGTGTGTGTGTGTGTGTGAAATGCCCCAGTTAGGGTCACTGTCTTCTTTAGTCACTGCTCAGAGTCAAACCCTGAACCTTAACTGCTCGGAGGCAAGAGCCTTAGCTCTCCATACTAACTGCCAGGTCTCTTTAATTTTTTGGGGTTTTTTGTTGTTATTTTTATTTTTTTGGAAATCACTAAAGACTGCAATCTGCTAATATCTGTAAAAGAGTTTTATAGCTCTGTAGTTCTTTGTCATTGTTGCAACATGTAGCACACTTGTCTTTGGTACAGGAAACAGTGGGTTCTATTACCACACCAAACAGATTGATTACTGACACTGCAGTGCAGCATAAAGTGGGTGCTGCAGTCCTGAGTGTGCAGTCTTGTGGATGCAATTTTAAACTGGGTCCCATGCTTCAGTTGGTGGTAGTTCCTTGATGCCTTGGACAACTTTTCCCTAGTAGTAAAAATACCACCTCTGGTCTCCCCTGAAAAGAGGCTACTACCCTAGTGGAACTAACCTGGTTAACAAAGAATAAATTAAAAAAAATAAAAGACACATTGATGCAAAATGTGTTACTCTGCTAAACTTTTAAGTGATTTAAACTATTCTTCTCTTATCTGTCTCAAGTTTTGAAGAATATCTCTGATTTTGCTTCATATTTATGCCCTGTTTTTGAGCAAGTCACTTATCCAGATAGTACTTTGGGGCGTGTCTATGTTATAAAAGCGAAAGTTCAAAAGGATAAATGCTCTTATGATCAAAAATGCCAGACATCGAAAAGCATTTTTGGGGTCGCAGTACAGTGAGGATAGGAATATTTGCCCTTTCCCCACTGTAATGCGACGTTGGAGTTGGAATATATATTTAGCAGGGAGTGTGGGGGGCACAGCTCTCCACAATATAAAGTTCGATGTTTGTGCTTTTTTGATGTTTGAGCATTCGTACTTTTGAAACTTCGCTCATATGATATAGACCCCTTTGGAGCAACTGGAAATGTGGGCTAGGCTCCTGAATGATTTTCCAGATTGCAAGCCTAGTAACTATCTATGAACCAGTGTACTTAAGTTGTAAAGGAAAAAGCTTGATTGTAGCAAATAGGAGGCATCATCATATGAGCCATGTTTTTGGATATTATCCTTGGTTTCTTTGTTCTATAGAATGCTGATGTGTGTTTAGTATTTCACAGTGAATAAACTAGACAGCATGAAGTCTGTGAGTTTAATGTTAATATTGTAATTATGAGTACATCTTTCATTTAGTTTTTTTTTTTTTTTGGCAGGCTCACATGTATGAAATGCAGTGTGTTTGTACTACAACAGCTTGTCTGGCATTCACTGCAGATAAGTAAGGCTATGAACTGTTAAAGAGCTGCTTTGTGTAGTACATGGTTTGATTCCCTCAGCCTTTATTTGTGTTCTATGTAATTCTGCCAAGTTACTTCATCAGATAGTCCTCCTAGGCTTCTCTTGAAAAGGGACACTTTGTCCAGTGGGGTGTCCCAGGCTGTTAGCAAGTGTTTTACATATTTGTCTTTTGAATTCTTACCCTCTTCACATAGACACTAATTAGTACTTTACCTTATAATATTTGAGTATGGATCCCAGCACATTTCTTGTAGTTTAATGGGTTGTCAGATGCATTTTCAGTAAATGTGAGTTTCAGGGAAAAGCTTACTGTTTCTCATGCTAAGTTTGTTTTGAATGTGAGGATGTTTACTTTGTTTTGAAAATAGCTCTCAGCGTTTTTTTAGGTTTATAGGTAGGTACTAGGCTATCTGCCTGAAGGCATTTATAAGCCTAGCCAGAATGTGCTGGCTTTCACCGCCCCCTTAGATTGGTTCCCTGTGCCTCTGTACAGCAGAGCCACTGAAGTGATCCTCGGGGTAAGGTTTCCCATCCACTCGTCAAGGTTTCTTTTGAAGAGTGTTAGCAAGGAGCCCTGCCTAATGTAGATTGGGATCTTGTTCCAAAACATGGGAAGTCTCTGGAACAGGAATCTATCCCTCCAGCATGTCCTATTTATTGTTGTGGTGAGGTTTAGATCCCTAGAGCATGTGGCTCGAGGGGATAAGGTTTTCTTTAGGTGGAGCATGTCCATCAATTCTGGGTTGGACATGGCCTTGTACGTCAGGCAGAGATCACCTCTGAGCAGGTGGTATGCAACCGAGTACAGCTGGAGTTTCTTCAGTCGAGCTGCATAGGGCATCTGTTTGAGGCCAGTGATCCTCTTGGTGAGGTACTTCTTTTATTGTAAAAGTTAATACAAATGTTTAAATGAAATACAAATCTTTGTGACAATTGTAAAGTAAAGAAGAAAATAGTCTGTATACTGATAGGTTTGAACATTATTTATGGTAAATGGGGAGACAGAACCAAGTAATGGAATACTGGTATGGCTGGCAGTGGCCTGATTTGTCCATGATCCAACTCTGTTGACTCTGGAATTATATGAAGCAACAATACAGCATTAGTAGCTACTCATAGGTCAGACCTGTACTGAGTGATGTCCAATGGGATATCTATTCTTGATGACAGAAAAGACATAGGGAGGTCCAAAATGAGATGTAGGTATAATGCAAGCATGTAAGTAACACCCCCCCAAAAATGTGTTATGCTGTATCCAGTAATATTTCTGATTTTTGAATGACTTGTGGGTTGTTAGAACAAAAGCTGCTGCAGCATTTATGATGTTTGTTTTTATTTATTTTTTTGTTTTATTCATTGCACCAAAGACTGAATTAATTTATTAATAGGCCTAGCGTGTATAATATAGTACAGTCATGTTGCATTTTAGTAATATATTTTTGAAGTACTTTTACAGCCTCCAGGAACTGCAAAGGGGTTGACATTTGTCAGGCCATAATTTCCATATTATTTGGAGTGGTGATCAGAATTGTTTGTAGTCATTGATGCATATTACTGTGATATACTATTCTCTAAGAGATTCAACTGTAAAGGATTTCAGCATTTACTGAAAAATAGTTAGCAAAAAGGCCTAAATCTCTGACTTGCTAATGAGCTGCTTCCTGTGACAAGGGAGCAGGGTTTGAATCTTTCCATTTTCATGTAAGTACTGTGTGATATTGAGCAAATCACTTAACCAAACAGTTATTTTAGCAATTAGGAATTTGGTCTAGGCTCCTTAATGATCTCCTGGACTGCATGCTTAGTATCTATGAACCTGTTGTCATTGTTTACCAGCCATTCCCATTGGATAGTTCATTTCTTTCTGGAAATGTGGCAATATTACCAGCACACTGTTTTTCTAATATGACATATCCAATCTATTCGAGGACAGCAGGCGCGGCATTTCTAGACGAATCTCTGAAATGCAAAGTTGTTTGCCAGCAACATCCTCTGTATTAGTAATAGTTCTCTTTAATGTGGAATTATGCAGATGACTTTTTCTTCTGCAGAGATTGTGCATAATGACTGATATTGGTAGTGTTAGATTTTATTAATATTAGTCTGAAATTAATTATGTTGTAAATATGCTGAAAGAAAAGGCTTGCTTAAATGCAGAAACAGAGTTTACTAATATGTGATCAGCAGTCATACTAAATGACCATGGCTTGGAAAAGGAATCTGCTGAATGGACATTCTTCCCTTACAGACTCAAAACAGGATGTATGCAAGAGCAAAAATACAAAATCTGCTTTTAAAGAATGGACATTATTCCCTTACAGACTCAAAACAGGATGTATGCAAGAACAAAAATGCAAAATCTGCTTTTAAAGAACAATGACATGTTTTTCTGCATGGAAAAACAGGATATGACACAAGAACAGATTTTTTTATACAAAGATCCAAATAAAATACAGGATGTTCACACTGTCAGAAAAGCTGATCTCTGACAATGTGTTTTCTCAAAAATATGTTTTTCTTCATAAAAAACAGGATATGCTTATCAGCATTGGTACAAGAACATATGGTCATATACACAGATCCAAATAGAATACAGACAATGTGTTTCCTCAAAAATATGTTTTTCTACATGGACATTAGGACACTGTTACAGGATATTCACACTGTCAGAAAAGCTGGTCTCTTACAAGACATTGTTAAACAAGGAAGTTTAGTATTGTTTCTACAGGATAAGCAATTCTCTAAAATATGTTTATGCATGACTAAAAAGAGTATATAAAGAGCTGTATAAATCCAGCTAGGTTAGGGGTATGGTAGGAACACATTTGGTGTTCTGAGGTAAATGTTATATCTCTCACATCATCTGTACTATATGAGAAGTAAAGTTGGAACAGTACTTTTAAGCTGTAACGTTTGTCCAGTTTGGTTTATTATAAAAGTTATTGGTTACTGCTCTTAAAGTCAGATGCTGTATCAGTGTATATTCTGCAAGTTTCTGTATGCAACAGACTGTGAATGCAATTATAACCAGACTTTGATTCTAGCCAGCAAGACTGAGTGTCTTAAGAACACTGCAGATCCATCACACCAAGCAAGTAAGCAAGTAAATCTCAAAATATTTTTTCAATGGCGAGGCAGCTGAGTGACTAGCTCCATATAATTTTTTCAATGGCAAGCTAGCCTGCATTTGAACCTACAATCTGCATTCAAACACAGGAGGAGTGATGGTAAGCCCTGCAGAGGGTCACTTCAGTTAAATTGCAGTAACTAACATTTGTACGTATGTGTCAATTCTGAACAGAAGTATTCCAGTTTATGCAGCTTGCAGTAGTAAAGTTTTTTAGACGTCTACAATCCGGAGTGAGACTAGTTCAAGAAATTCGCAGTGCCATAAATTCTTCAAGAAAAGGGGGATATCCACTAGCTCATCAGTCCACTGCCTGTTGTGCTTTCCCAGCTTCTCAAGTGACTTTGAAAAAATTCCAGCCACCTGCAACAACAGCCTGATCACCTGTTTTCTTGCTCACTGGTAAGACTTTTTTCTACGTCACATTTTTTAGTATGGTTGCTATTCGACAGTTTTGTATATTAGACAGTATGGATATTATTTATAATTCATGCAGGAGTAAACCAAACTTTAGTAAATTGCTATGTTGGTATACACAGCACATTAGTAAATGTAAAACCTTATTAGGGCAGGTTGATAGTAAGGCATTATGCAAATGTATTACAATATTTGACTGGTATCTCAAAGAAAACCATGTGAAAAATGACAAATGTTTATTGTGTGCTTCAACAAAAACTGCATTTTGTGTATTATGCCATAAAATAATATTGCATCATATTGCTAAAAAAATAGACTGTAAAGACAGATCTGAAAAATTAACTAAGGGTAAAGTGTTTCCATTACATTCTGATGCTGAACAGTTATGTCCTGTCACCACATGTGAGTCAAATCAGTTACTGATAGAACCCCTAGTACATTTTGTTACAAAGGAATGTAGTAAACTTCTAAAAGACAGACATAATGAGTTCAAGAAGCTTAGACAAGTTATACACACATCTTTTCAAAAGTGCATAGGAGTTTCAAATTCAGCAGAACAGCTTACTAAAGAATGTCAGAAAGACCATGCAACATCACAGAAAATTCAACAGCAGTTGCAGGATAAAGGAAATAAATTAGCTCAATTGACAAAGACTGGGAATTTCCTGCATACACAGTTAATCTGTGCAAAAGAAATATATTTTATAATATGTTTATGTTTTGAAAATGGTTAAACATACATGGTAGGATGGTAGGATCTGATGTCTGGACAAATCATTCTTAAATGTTTTACTTTCATTCAGTTAAAGCAAGACATCTATCAGTACTACAGTAAAGTAAAGCATATGAATGCCATTCATTAGCTTAGTCAAAAGGTAAACAAAACTGTTCTAGTATATTATAATACATAAAAATTAAATAAAAATAGATGAGTAAAAATTTAAAGTCACAAGACATGACATGCTTGTATAAAGATATGCATATACAAGACAGACATGCATGTGTGTTCTTTTCATTTGGAGTACATCTGTTACAATACACAAGAATAACAGTCAGACAACAGCAAATATAAATAATATAAATATAAATGTATTGGTTAAACTAATATCTGTTTTGTTTTTTACAATTTGTTTATAATTATATAGTAACACCAAACAGTTAAAGTTCTGAATTTTAAAAATAAATAAAATCACAGATGGTATTATTCAAACAGTTTTTGTAAAATTAATGGCAGGACAGTTAAATAGTTAAATAAATAAATAAATAAAAAAAAAATACTGAAATCCATGTAAGGTAATTGTAAAATGATGTCTATTTATGTTGTATAAATGCATAGTTATGCAAATCACAATCACATTAAAGGAAAAATGCTAAAAGAATTAACTATAGTTTACAGAGTATGAAATGTGAGCTCAGACCTTCCTAGACTGAATGAATAGTTACAGGAAATGCTGGAAAGATAAGATAAACAACAAGACTGATTGCCAGACAAGTAGCTTGAGTTTTTCTAAAGCATCATTGTTATTAAAACATAATTGTTAAAATGTTTACAGGCAACACTATTTAGTAATTGTCATAAAATGCCACAATTGTGCATAGATGTCACTTATAATCTGTTTGCAAGTAAATGTTAAAAGGACAAAAAAGAAAAAACTCAGTTGCATCAAGTACAGCCAGCAAATGGGCTATAGTATATATACAGTTCAAATCAATTGTGCAGGAGGGTGTAAATACCTACTAATGAACAAATCAGATAAAAGTCCATAGTTTATTAGTAACCAAATAACGTAAATATATGGCCAAAGTGTTGGGCTGACATACATTCTATTCTCACAGCATAGGGCAGGTAAATAGTGCTGAAGTACTACAGGGGGAGGGGCAGTTTCTCAGTTTTACACTGACTGTATAAGCAGTACTGCACAAGGGTCTGAAATAAAGCTATAGAAAAAATAAACAACAAGGGTCTGAAATAAAGCTACATAAAAATAAATAATAAGGGTCTAAAATAAAGCTAGAGGAAAAAATATCTCATTCCTTCTTGACAATACTCTTTTATGAGAGGAAAAAACAGGTATTAGTGTATTAGAAATACTGGTAAACTGGATTAAACCTGACAGGATAAGATATTTTACAAGTTGTTAATAGCTATCATAATGGTTAAACAAGAGATGATATTTTACAAGTTGTTAATAGCTATCATAATGGTTAAACAAGAGATGCTTTAAAATTGCTTTATTAAAGCTATACAAGAGAGAATAAAGATATACAAAAATGCATAAATGTTTCTAATAGCTAGAATGGTCACTATTTTTAATATGTTTTTGGCAAAACAATGTTGGTATAATACAGCATGAATATTTTTAATTGCTGAGTATGTAGTTTAAAATAACAGGACATATGAATTTGGTATCAATTCCACTAGATATTTCTAAAGAGACAAACATTTTCCAAGATTTTGCTTAATATTAATGTTATTAAATTTGTAAGATTAGACTAAATGTACTTTATAGTCATTGTATGTACAAATGCAGAAGAATTCAGTACAAATTAAATGAATGTCTAGTAATAAATATGTGTGAAAAAACATGTTTTAAAAAAGTGGGTCCAGGGTACCTACTAGATTGAAATGCATAAATAGCAAACAATCTCTGTAAATACATACTGCACAGGATACATCATAATAAGTTCAAAAGTAATTTGTCAAGTTGTAATATCACTGGTTTTACCCCAGTAAAATAACTGCTTTCAAATATTTATTATCTAAGCCCAGTTCAGTATTTTACCAAGATGTTAATGAGCAGTTCAGAGACATGAACACAATGTTATGGTTAAAATGACATTGAAATTGTGTGTTTTCAGCAGTGTATAAATGCTTGCAGTAGCACATGGTTACTGTCTCTTATAGTTAGTTCAACAGTTGCAAAGAGTTAATGAAACAGTTCTAAGTCATAAATTAAATTCTGTGATTGCAAAAGAATAAATTGATCAAGTTAAACTAAAGCAGACACAGCTCATAACTGATAAAATATTTTCACAGAATGGTCTGCAAAAGAAAAAATTGTTAAATACATTCAGTTTTAGTAGTAATACTTAATATCATTGTATTAACTATGTAAAATTGCATTTTGACTTGTATCAAAAGAAGACTATAAGTTTGTTTTTTAATGTGTTTTCTATATAAAATGTTTTGAGTATGTTTAAAAACAGAGGGAATTGTTAGATTTTATTAATATTAGTCTGAAATTAATTATGTTGTAAATATGCTGAAAGAAAAGGCTTGCTTAAATGCAGAAACAGAGTTTACTAATATGTGATCAGCAGTCATACTAAATGACCATGGCTTGGAAAAGGAATCTGCTGAATGGACATTCTTCCCTTACAGACTCAAAACAGGATGTATGCAAGAGCAAAAATACAAAATCTGCTTTTAAAGAATGGACATTATTCCCTTACAGACTCAAAACAGGATGTATGCAAGAACAAAAATGCAAAATCTGCTTTTAAAGAACAATGACATGTTTTTCTGCATGGAAAAACAGGATATGACACAAGAACAGATATTTTTTTATACAAAGATCCAAATAAAATACAGGATGTTCACACTGTCAGAAAAGCTGATCTCTGACAATGTGTTTTCTCAAAAATATGTTTTTCTTCATAAAAAACAGGATATGCTTATCAGCATTGGTACAAGAACATATGGTCATATACACAGATCCAAATAGAATACAGACAATGTGTTTCCTCAAAAATATGTTTTTCTACATGGACATTAGGACACTGTTACAGGATATTCACACTGTCAGAAAAGCTGGTCTCTTACAAGACATTGTTAAACAAGGAAGTTTAGTATTGTTTCTACAGGATAAGCAATTCTCCAAAATATGTTTATGCATGACTAAAAAGAGTATATAAAGAGCTGTATAAATCCAGCTAGGTTAGGGGTATGGTAGGAACACATTTGGTGTTCTGAGGTAAATGTTATATCTCTCACATCATCTGTACTATATGAGAAGTAAAGTTGGAACAGTACTTTTAAGCTGTAACGTTTGTCCAGTTTGGTTTATTATAAAAGTTATTGGTTACTGCTCTTAAAGTCAGATGCTGTATCAGTGTATATTCTGCAAGTTTCTGTATGCAACAGACTGTGAATGCAATTATAACCAGACTTTGATTCTAGCCAGCAAGACTGAGTGTCTTAAGGACACTTCAGATCCATCCCACAGCAAGAAGCACCAAGCAGTAAGCAGAGAGAGCTCAAAATATTTTTTCAGGTAGATTATAATGACAGCAGTTTGAGTGGCCTTTTATGGTTGAAATGTTCTGAAATGGGTAGTTTTGTCATTATTGGTTCATGCATTTTGTTCACCTTACTGAAAAAAATACCCATTTAAAACACACACTAACAAATGCTGCTGGCCTAAACAAAGAATATAATTTAATAAAATCATGAAGGTGAATCAAAGAACACATGTATTCATGAATAATCCTAAAAAATATGTGAAGACGGCCTAGGGTTTGAAAACAGTCTGGGGCCCAAGGTTACTTAATGCTCCACTGACTAGATGCATTTTTCAATCCATGCAAGTTTCAAAGCAGTTTCAATGAATGTGAGGTGTCATGAGCAGAGACATTTACTGTTGTTCATGTTAAGTTTGTTTTTGCAATGTGAAAACTGTTGTGCTTAGTAAATAGCCATCAGTGTTTGCACTATAAAATTTGAAATAAACATTTTAAATTAAATCCAAATATTTGTAATTGTAATCACTGTAAAAGCAAAGAAGAAAACAGTAAGCAAACTGGCAGGTTTGAAAAGAGCTTATAGTTACTGGGGAGAAACAGCCAAGTAATGGACAGGGGGCTATCATCTGGCAATGAGAAGTGATGCTATAGACTAGAATAATTCACAGAGTTGACTTACCAATGAAATGTGCAAATGAAAAACGATGTGCAAAAATTACTTCATAGTCATAAAATCCAAATGTCATCAGTTGCAGAGAGCACTCAGGTAAAGGGCAAAGGACTAGAATGACAGAAATTGTCTTGCTCTGGGAGCCAAAGATATCAGCTGTTTTAGTTATGGTATTGTGTGTAGACTTGGCATGTAAGATATATAAAGAGCAGTACTGAAACTGGAAAATGCCCTAATATATTAAGGCTGCTGGCATACTTGTTAGAATGACATTAATGAGTTTTTTTTTACTTGTTTGTCTGTTCTAGGTATGTTTTGTATATATTCTGCGGTAGTATGGATTGACACTCTAGGTTGAATGGAAATAATCGTAAGTTAAACACAAGAGCAGTGACAGTTTTTCATTTATATCATGAAATCTAACATGCCATGATTGGTAGACAATGGTCAAATGTTCTATAAAATCAACTGGCAGCAACTTTAGAATCAGTCATCTACGTAACTCTTCCACAAGTATGTCACATTCCTGAGTGGGAATTAAACATTATTTATTTATTTATTAGTAGGAATTTAAAAATGACTTAGGAATTTAAGCTGTAATGGGGAAGTATGTGCATCACTGAAGACTTTAAACACACGTGGTCAGTTCAGTATTTCTAGATTTGGTCACAGCATCTTCCAAAGAATCAATTCTTCTGCAATTGGCAAGGAAGTGTTAAAATGATTACACAGTTTTTATTTTGTGGGACTTTTTCTTTGACTCTGCTTTTCAGGAAGGTACATGTTACTACAGTAAACTCTCAGTTAACCAGCACCCATGGGGATAGGTAGATGTCAGGTAACTGTAGTTCCTGGCTGCTTGAGAGTTACTATTAAAAATAGGCCGGACTAATACTGTACCCAACTCTAAGTGCAACACATGAAAATTGTACTGTATTTCTTTGACTTTTTTTTTTTGGTTGCTTGAGAGTTCTGGTTACTTGAGTTCTGGTTAACTGAGAGTTTTGTACTGCGCTACACCTAAGCTTTATATATAAATATAAAGAAAGAGCGAGGACACTGTATACACTTGACAGAAGGAGAAATGGATAACTAGTGTTGGGAAATTAAAGTGTAATTTTAGTTTCATTTGCTGCTGGCTGTTAGTCATGATTTTCTTTTGCTGATGTATTGCATAATGTTAAAGCTACTGATATTACATGCTTGACGTAATTACTATTATGTAATAGATGGAGTTGGGGCTAATATGGACATGAGGAATGAAAGTGATCAACAGCTCCCAAAAACATCAGTACAGGGGAGGAGATGGTGACCAGCATGAGGTCAGGGAAGGAGAAAGTTACAGACATAAACAGGAGAGCAAGGAGAGGTACAATCTATTACGGCAAGCATGTAGACTTGACCCTGATGTTATTATGGGTGGATTTGAAATAGTGAAACATATGGCTAAAGCAGGAGACCTTGGTCATGAGGATAATAACAAGGTTAGGAAGTTTCAAGTTACAATGAGCTGCATGTGGAGGAGGACCAAAGGAGGATACATAATTTAAAAGTGTACAAATGCTGATCCTTGCAAATACAGTCAGACCAGTATAGATAGCTGGGGACCACAGGGATACATAAGACTGCTATGTAAAAGTACAGGCATATGCAAGGACAGAAGGTGAGGGCTGATGGCAGGCAACCTTTTCTAGGTAACAGAAGAGAGGGGAAAAGTAAAGAAAGGAAGGACAAAGACCTATTACTGCCAAACATCTAGAGATGGTGGATGAACATCTGTGTGGTACACTGCTCGGAACAAAGAAACAAGTGATCAACTAGGAATGGGACCTAACACTGCCTTTGCATGTGTTAGCAGCTTGTATAAAGAGGTAATCATGAGTATGATGAGGATGTTTTTTGGGAGATTTCAGATGGGTGCTGGCATTTGGTTTAGACTGCTCAAAGCCTCCTCCTTCCACCTTCAGCCTAACTATGGAGGGTGGCAGTTCATGAAGGTGGCAATTGATATGAAGGAAAATTAGGTGACTGGAAAGTGCAAAATGGATGGAGACAATGGAGTTGGAATTGCGCAAAGATCACGGGTAGAGATAACAATCAAGTAAAGAGGACAGGCTTTGGACAGATTTAAAATGGCAGGGGATTTTGTGTATAGTCACACGAAATAAAAGTTTAAACTGAGGAAATCAAACTTAGGGGTAGATGATATGGTACTCTAGAAGACCGCATCTGCAAATGAGAAAATAAGAGGATTCAAATACACTTGGTAACAGAGTGAGATAGACTGTCATGGTAGTTACAAACAGTGGGATCATTTTAGTTAGTAAAGAAATAGATGGATAGGGAGGGCAGGTTAAGTATTAGAAAATGTAAATGAATCCAGTATGAATAAAACAGGTTAATAAAGCCTTTGTAAGGGTGAAAGGAGGTGAGAGAAGAAAAGGATAGCATTCTCAGAGAGAGGAATACGTTCTTGTAGGTCTGGAGGAGACCGAGTTCAGGAAATGCAAGCAGAATAATTTCGTGAAGAGTGCAAGAAAGCACTGTTCTGGTCAGTGAAGGATGAAAGCATGTTGGACTCATGGAGGGAATGCAGTGGAGGTTAGGGAGTATAACTTTTCTTGGAATCATAAACAAAGATAACCACATCAAGTAACAGAAGACATTTAAACAGGTACAGCAAGTCAGCATTATGCCTTTTACATCACAACCTGCTTCAACAATTGTGGGAATCCTGTAGGAAAATCGACAGAGATGTAATCATGGTGAAGGGGGTTGAAGTGAAAATAACAGCCGACTATGGGAGACTGCAAAAGGGTTAAGAGTTAGCAATCCCAAAGAAAAACAGGCAATGGGATCAGACTTGTGGAATGGTTTGAAAGCCACACAGTGGGGCAGATACATGCTAACAGAAGTAGCCAGAAGAAATGAATCATAAGCTGTGTTACATTTTAGGAAAAGAAAACTATCGTCCACACAGCAAGGGTGCATGAAGGAGTTTAGGAGAAACCTACTGAAGAAATGGTTGACAAATAAGTAAAGAGAAGCAGAAATGAAATGCAGATGAATAACCTAGTGAGTAAATGGGGGATGATGCTAGGCTACTAATGGAAAAGGTGAGAAGCAAAGGGTAAGCACACAAGCAAGAGGAAAGTGTATGTGACAAAGAGAGCACCATAAGGGTCTTTACTAACTTATGGAAAGATTTGCACAGGTAGACAGAAGCAGTACACAGTAACATTGTCAAGGTGATGACACTTGTAGCTGCATGCTAAGGTGTCCACTTATTGGACAGAGGTTGTGAAGTGTGTTCTGTCAAAGGATGAACTATCATTAGTTATTTTGTCATCTGGAACAAAGCAAAGCCAGTGGTACAGACACTTTCATTTCAGTCTAGTACTACAAAATAGGAAGTCAGAAACTTGTCAATCAAGTACAGGGCATTTTTTGGAAAGCTCATGATGTTGAGTGGTCCTTCCATCAAGGGAAAAAGTGGCAGCAGCATTTTGAGTGAAAGTGAAGGAAAGACTGCATCATGCTTAACTTTTGACACTACAATTATAATACTAATATAATATAATATATTATAATACTATATTATATTATTATATTATAGTAATTACAATAAATAATATATAATATATAATTACAATATATAATATATAATATATAATTACAATATATACACACACACACACACACACACACACACACACACACACACACACACACACACACACACACACACAAAATCATTATTTTATACTTAATATTCTTTAATTATTATTATTATTATTATTATTTTGTTAATATTTTGTACTTGTGGTGTTTTTTTTCCCTGGCCTCCACTGATAAGGGGCTTTGTTTATTCAGACTTACCCAGTTAACAAATGCCAATAATAAGGTAGATATATACCAGCTAACTACATGACAGCTTTACTCACCAACAAACTTACCAATATTGACCCAACCATTTAGGTTACTAGGCCCGATAAAGTGCTGCTGCATAACACAGCTGTGAAGCAGGTAGCTCTTGGTAAAGAAAGTAGATCAAGAGACCACAGGAAACAGCTGCTACATTTTTATGGATACAAAGAAAAGATGCAAGCATAAAGGCCCAGTAACACTGATTTTCATTGTTATAAAACCACTTAATGTGGTTTATTGCTATTTCATGTTGAGACCTGGCTGGATAATTGTTTCATACCAGATCTGTACAGGCACACCTCTAAAAGAAACAGTGAAAGTGCTGATATACTATAGACTAGCAGTGGGATACAGTAACAGTACTCATAGTGGGGGAGGAGGTAACTAGAATTTTGTTCAGAGAACCATCAAAGGTTTGAAGGAGTGTGCAGGGAATGATACTCTAACATGTTTATTCTTAAACTACTACTTAATGACAATGCATTATGTGCAGGAGGTGCTTCGGAATGCCCCTATGATTTCGAGATAGTTCAAAGGTGTCTGTACAATGTGAGTGGAATTCACTTTAGGACTTTTAGGATATCAGTGATGAGTGAGGGGGTCTTTATTATCTTTAACCAAAGAACACATCTGAGCTCAACACCAATAAAAATTAATTTAATATAAGTCAGCAAAGCTTTGGGTCTTCACCCTTTATCATTACATACAACATTTCTAAAGCAGCAGTATTTTTTAAATACATATCATGTTTATGAACCAATAAAAAAACAGTTCCAATTGAACAATTAGTCACTCACTTATTGTCCTAGGTACACAGTTACTTTACAACCTATCTAAAAGTGCAGCATGAAAACAGAGTGCAAAGCATCCATTTTGCAACTTACTATGTTTAAATTTTAATAAATGTTTTAAGCTGACAGCAGAATTTAACACAGGCGGGCTATCCACATTCAACTGTGTTATCCAATTTTGTTCACATACTTCAGTAAAATTCTTTAAGTCACCACCCCTTCTGTTTTAAGTAATACCTGTATAACTCAAAACTTAAAATTATGAAGGGGTCCTTTTTCTTGGACATGTTTCACAAGCATATCTGTGCTTACATTTCTCCTAATATCTGATAAATGTTAAAGGATTGGATCTTCAAGTCTGCAATTATATTTTCCAACATAAAAACTTTCAGATTCAATACAGATAGTTAAATGCATTATAGTCTCAGTAATACAGTTTGCATAAAGCAAATTTAAACATTTGACCAGTATATGTATACACAAAATTTGTATCTGTCAAAATATATCTGCAACATGAACAATTACAACATGGGAATGTTCCTTTTTTGTTACTTCCAACCAACTCATTTATTAATTAATTTCCTGATAACAAGGTCTCTGTTTCAAATGTGAACGGTTCTTAAATACAAATTGTGGAGTTTCATTTATAAATTTACCTATTCCTGGTTGTGTATGGAGAATACCTCAATTATTTCTTATAATATTCATAATGTCCCTGTTCTAGAACTGTAGCAAGTAAAACATCTAATATTATTTTTATTGTTATTACTATAATTATCATTTGAAACATGTGTTGAATTCACTGAATGAATATAATATGGTCTCATTTTGTTATCTCGTTCAGGGAGAACTTCATGAGAAATATTATCAGATAGTAAAGAATCATAATCATAATGCCTATTCTGAAATTCACCCACCATTTCTGACATTTGGGATAAACACATTTGAGAGTTTGTGTTCAATTAACTTGCTCTAAGTTGTTGACTTTTTATTATACCTTTAAAGATATGGTTTGGTACATTCTACGGCTATAAAATAGATGATTTGCATGCAGTTCTTTTTCATATATACTAGTTCCTAGTTCTGCATCCTGTTTATAAATTTTCACATCCAAGAAATTCATCTCTTTTTTCTGAATATGTTAATTTAAATTTCAGGAAATGTATTGCATTGTTGAGGTAGTTTACAAATTCCAGGAGGATATCCACATCATCTCACCAAATCATAAATATATCATCTACATACATTTGTAGAACAATATATTTGTGCTATAGTCGGATGTACAGTTGAAAATATATGTATTCTCTCAACTGTTAACTGCAGTTCTGGCATAGATATTAGCTACCAACATGCCCATTGCAACCCTGGATAGTTGGTGGTAAACGTCATCTTGAAATAAAATTACATTACTTAGTACTAAATCAAGCAGAAAGCAGATAATTTCAATCATCCTGTTACTAAATTCACTATTTTCACAAAGGAGCCCTCTCCCAGCCTCAGTACTATATGAATCTGGTATAACTGTAAAAATTGAATTGATATCTAATGTTACAAGAATATATTCAAATGTCTGATTACATTCATACTACAAAGTTTCTTAAAAAAATCACTAGTGCCAAGTATAAACCTTTTGACTTTTCTCTGAGAAAAAAAAATAATATGTTATCCAAATGCAATGAGATTGGCTCTGTTATCCATCCCCTACCAGAGACTATACATCTCATCGGGGGTGTACTCTATCTTTATGTATCTTGGTTAGTCCATAAAGGACCGGGGTAATGAGGTGGGGAACATGGAAGCATGTATACATATCACAGGTGATATCTTACTGTACTTGTCGTTCATAGATATAACTATTAACTTTAAAAATCATATCATTCATCTTTTGGCTATCACTGTAAACACTTTATAATCTTTCAAACAATCATGTATATTTATTATTTTATTTATTTTATTTCACATTTGTTGATCATGATAGTCCGACTTGATACATGTCCATTTTCAGCGGAGGCCCGAGGAAAATAGCTCCAACATTAAAAACATTACATTGAAATTAAGCATGACCATTAAAAATATTTTTTGTCAGTCATAGCTCAAACTTATATCGTTAGAGACCATCAGATAGAATCAGCTAGGTATTCCTTACAATAATATTTTGTGTACTATAGTATGGTAGGAGTTAGTCTGAATTCTGGCAGGGGCATAGCCAGTGTGTCATGAAATACTGTTTGAGATTTTTCTTGAATTGGTTTAATAATGGTTCTAGTGTTAGATCAGCTGGAAGTGAATTCCAAATGTTGCCAACAGAGTTAGAAACAAGGACTCACCAGATGAGTTGTTAGTTTTGAGTGTTTGAATTAGCATTTGTTAGAAGATCGCAGTGGGCTCGTGTTCCTGTGAGGATAAATAATGCTTTTAAGTGCAGGGGTATTATCTGGGTGGTTGAGAATTTTGTGGGCTACTACAAGTTGATTGTACTCAAGTGAGCTAGTCAATTCTAGCCATCCTAGAGGTTTACGGTTTTGACAGTGGTGAGTTCTGTAAGTAGAGCCAGTGGCAAATCTAGCAATGTGATTATAACAGCTTGAGAGTTTGCAGAGTTCAGATTTGTTCAAGTTAGTGAAAATGGAGGAGGCAAAGAGAAGGGTGGAGAGAAGATGAATGCGGGCAATGGCAGTCCTTGCTGGTGGGGTAAGGAAAGGTTTATTTTTATATAGGGATCCCAGATTTTTATTAATGGTTTTAATGGTTTGATTGATATGCACATCAAATTTAAGGTTATTATCAATAGTTACCCCTAAGATTTTACTATGGTTATCTGGGCATAACAGTTCCATTATTAGAGGAAATCGTAAAGGAAAGTGGTGTTGACCTATGAGTGGGGGGGAGAAAAGTAGTAGTTTGTTTCTTTTAGGGTTCAAGAGCAAACGGCGGTATGAGAGACAATTATCAACTGTGTTAAATGTTTTCTGGGATAGCGTATGCAGGTCAGATGGGGTATAGGCTGAGAAGATCAACATGGAATCATCTGCATATTGTATGCACATAGCATCTGGAATTGCAGAGTAAAGGTCATTAATAAAGATTGAAAAGAAAAGAGGTCCTAAGATAGAGCCCTGGGAACTCCAAGGGTGAGGGGTAGTAGAGTAGATAAATTTCCCTGCCATAGGACAGCCTGTTGTCTGCCATTCAGATAGGATTGAAACCATTGAATGGCATGGTTATTCAAGGAAATGGATTTCAGAGTGGCAGTGAGTAGTTGGTGGTTGACCATATCAAAAGCTTTGGATAGTTTGTTGTTATTACGGTTAATATTTATGACAATGGAGAAAGAGAGGAGAGCAGAGGAGGTACTATGGTATGGCCTAAAGCCATGCTGAGAGTTAGTCAGCAGATTGTTGTTTATGAGTCAGTGCAAGAGTTGCTTATGAATACATTTCTCCATTATTTTGGCCAGTGGTGAAAGTATGGCAACGGGTCTATAATCTGATAGTTCTGTAGAATTACCACCTTTATGGAGTGGTATGACATGGGAAGTTTTCCAAATGGAGGGGATGGAGGCTTCAGTTATGGTTCTATTGATCAAGATTGAGACTGGATAAGCTATGACATCTGCTGCTTTTTGTAGGTACTCTGCAGGTATAAGATCTGCAGATAGGGTGGTTAGTTTTAGTTTTTTAAGTAGGGATCGGATACGTATGGTAGAGATTGGTTGGAAACTTAAGGGGAGATGGGTAGTGAGTGAGGTTATGATAGAACTAGTTCTTGTGAGAGTTAGCTGGCTAGCAAGGGTCTGGATAGTCTCAGTCGAAAAGCTTTTAAAGGTGTTGGCAATCTCCTCTGGAGCTTTATGGGTAGAAGTGGAGGAGGTAGGAGTGGTGGATTGTCCTGGATGAAGAAGTTTATTTATACCTGCCTAAAACTTTTGAGGTTTATTTTGGTGTCTTTGTTGAAGATTATAATAGTAGTTTTTTTTTTGTCTAGCAGAATGGATTTTTTTGTGTCATTACGAAGCTGCTGATATCTCAGATGGGACTTTGGTGTCACACCAGGTGGCCCATATTTTATTTCTAGGTTTGATCATTAATTTGGTATCTCTTGTAAGCCATGGTGCAAGCTTTTGTTTTAGTTCTAATGGTACATGCGGGAACATGTGAGTCAAGTATGGCAAGACATTTAGTATTAAAGAACACTACTGCTTCATCAAGTGGCAGCCATTTTAGGATTGACCAGTTACATGCATTTAGTTCATTTTGGAAGTTGGTGGGACAGACGTTCTTATTGTTTCTAATTGTTTTGTGCATAGGCTGGAGTGGATCATCGGTTTTATGTCTGATGATATAGATTAGAGAGAGTTCACTGAGGTCATCAGGGAGGGTTCCACCTTTATGCATATGGGGATGATTATTGCTAAGTATCCAC
This sequence comes from Protopterus annectens, assembly GCF_019279795.1. Taxonomy (NCBI): domain Eukaryota; kingdom Metazoa; phylum Chordata; order Ceratodontiformes; family Protopteridae; genus Protopterus; species Protopterus annectens. The sequence continues at coordinate 879,761,730 of NC_056728.1, read as the reverse complement.
TCTAGGATGCTTTCTTTTTTATTGGGTTTACCGGTCCTAGTGGGAGAGGATATAATTTGTGTCAACCCATATAGACTTATATGGGTGGAAGGGGATTCTAAGGAGTACGAGTTCCAGTCTATATTGAAATCTCCAAGCACAATGGTTTCCTGGGGGTAGTTGTTGGTTAACTAATGGAGAATGTCTTCTAAGATGTTAGTGTTATTGCCTGGGGGAATATAGATGCAGACAATATTTACATATTTGTGTGTGTGTGTGTGTGTGTGTGTGTGTGTGTGTGTGTGTGTGTGTGTGTGTGTGTGTGTATGTGTGTATATATATAAAATTAAAAACTTCTTAAAAATGTAACTATAAATCTGCTGACAACAGAAAGGCTCAAGACAGGTGAATGAGCTTTCATTCTTCAATGTTAACAGAACTGCACTCTGAAGAAGTTCTGTTAACATTAAAGAACGAAAGCTCATTCACCAGTCTTGAGCCTTTCTATTGTCAGCAGATTTATAGCTACATTTTTGAGAAGTTTTTAATTGTATAGTCTTCTTTCTTCTAAGCAACGTTTTTATTAAATATATACATATATATATATATATATATATATATATATATATATATATATATATATGTATATATATATATATATATATTCTATTCATATAGTCAGTTCTATCCATAATGACTATTGTACTTATCTGCTTGTTTGATAATATTTGTATTGTTCTGTAGTACTTGTAAAGACTCCTGTTCAGCAATACTTAAATTACTTAAATTATACTTTTTTTTCTTTTTGACTATATAATTGCCTAATTTGCTTTTTACAAATATTGTGAAATGCTATTATAACTGGTGTTCCTACAGGAATAAAGGTACTACATTGATTACATACCGGTGGCTGATAATTATCATCTTTAAACAGTATCTTTATTTCTAAATTCCTAACAAATATTTTCAAATTCACTACTACATCAGCTATGGAGTCATTGGTCGTAGGAATAAACTGTAAGCCTTTCGCCAAAAGGGAAAGACCTGCGGGGGATAAAGGCAAAGATGAAAGATTCACAACTGTCAACTCATTGTTCATCTCATAGGTGTTTGATCAGCTGCGTGTTTGTGGGCCGTCCATTCTTCTGCCTCTTCTTATTCTTGTTCTTCCTCTTAAAGGATCTTGATTGGTCAAATCTATCTGTTCTGGTTAGTTCAGTTTGATACCTAAGTTGACAGACTGAAAATCCTCATTTCCTATAGGCTCAATGGCTATTTCCCTACTCCTTTAATCAGCGGACAGGCTTTGTTGATCACAATTAGACCATGTAGCAGCCTCACTTATAGCAGGCAACAGTTCCTGCATTAATAAAGACTCATGGACTACGGCAATAGTAGCAGACATATTTATACTGCCAGCTGAGACTATAAGTAGTGTTATATCATCAAGCTCAAACATGGAGCCTTTATTTGTATGAGCAGCTCTACTTTCTTCATTGTCCTTTGGCCAAAAAAGATGTTGCCCTTCCTAAAATTCTTCAAATCTCTGTTTAGCTTATTAGTTTCTTCTACAATTACTTCCTGTTGTTCAAACGTTTTATTATAAATCTCAAGCTTGTTGTTGAAACAAGGCATATTAGATACTTTACTTTCTAAATCTATATGTGACTGTAACTCAGACTCAGCATCAGTGAAGGATTGGTTCATTAAAGTCATATAGTCTGGCCCCAGGTTTAAGTTCAGTTCTTGCCATTTTTTCAAAGTTTTTATTTACAGAAATGTCATCGCAGACTTAAAGATCGAATCATTGAATATTTATCAGATATTAGGAAAAATGTAAGCACAAATTCATTTGCGAAACATGTCCAAGAAAAAGGAGCACATCATAGTTTTAAGTTTTGAGTTATGCAAGTGTTACTTAAAAACTGAAAGGGTGGTGACTTAAAGATTTTTACTGAACTATGTGAACAAAATTGAATAACATAGTTGAATGTGGATAGCCCACCTGGGTTAAATTCTGCTGTCATCTTAAAACCTTTATTAAAATGTAAACAAAGCAAGTTGTAAAATGTATACTATGCACTCAGTTTTCACACTGCACTTTTAGATAGGTTATAAAGTAATTGTGCACCTATGGTATAAAGTGATTGTCTAATTGTTTAATTTGCACTGTTCTGTTAAGTTTTTTAAAATATTCTGCTGCTTTTAGAAATTTTGTATGCATTGATAAAAGGTGAAGACTGAAAGCTTTGCTGACTTATATTAAATGAATATTTATTGGTGTTAAGCTCAGACATGTTTTTAACTTTCTGGTTTTAGTTCTTTGAGATCATTTACATGGATTTAGACCCTTTTGTTGATTTTTTTTATGGTCTTTCTCAGTTTAGTAGAATTTATGCAAAAAAAAATGGTGAAATTTAGAAGAGGAAATGAGAAGATGAATGGTGAGGCACAGGAAAATGATTGAGTCTTTCCTAGGAAGGACTGTCAGGTAACAATGATGGTGCTCCTACTGGAAATCTGGCTTCTTGGAGACTCAAGCAGACTGCCAATAGAGAAAGAAGCTAAAAAATAAAAGGGTTTGTGTGAGGCGGAAGAAGAAGAACGAGAACGTCCAATGATGTAACTATGCAGTACAGGTAGGTAGGTGGTGTGGTTGGATAGGTTAAATGTGTATCAAGAGGGAATCCTTGTTTGAGCAGAGGGTGGTGGGCTGGGTATCAATACATTAAATGTTAAAAAGAAATGCATCGATGTATCAGACAACAGTCAGTCCGGCTAATTATTTACAAATCCACATGCCAAGCAGAGAATACACATATATTTTTGCAAGATTTTAAGGGGGGAAAGGAAGGTGAAGATTTTTTCACTGTTGTTTGTCTATAATGAGAGAGATGGAAGATAGAAAGCACTGGCATATTCTTAATGATGCAAAACTGGCAGGGCCAGCACTGCTTCTTACGAATAAAATGTTTTAGGGGCCACTGCGCTGCAGTAGTCAAATTCTACAGTCATGTCGACTCTACATTTTTAATACAGCTAGTTGGTTAATAACCCCTCTTTCTTTGTTTGAAGGACTGTGAACTACAATGAAATAAACACTTCATCTGGTTTAACATCTGTTTAGTCCATACTAAATATTTACTGTTCTCAATGGATGTAGTAAAAAAAAAAAAAAAAAAAAAAACGGTGTACTGAAAGTTATTAATAAAAGACTTACACATAAAAAAATAGAACAATGATTTCAGAGGTTAAAAATTGTTATGAGTGGAAGGAAAGGTACATTCACTTGCCATGCACGTCTAGGTAGTAAAGCTTTAGAAACACATTAATAAATAGCATAGTGCAATGAGAGGCACTATGCCAGTTCTTTGGAACAAGGTACAGCTTTACATTAACACTGATAATAACTTTTAACATAATCTCAGTTATTTGCCAAGATTCAGTAGCAGTTGAAGTCCATACATTAAAAAATATATATATAATAAAAGTCTATGTAGTTTTGCATATAAGAGAAAATACAACAGTTGCTATGGAGTTTTTTATGAATGAATACAGAAACAACTATGCAGTGCATTATGTATAGAAAGAAATACAAAGCAGCTTTTCAGTCCTGCATACCAAACACAACAGCTGCTATGTACTTCTCTTAGTAAATTAAATAAAAACTGGTAATGCAGTATTTCATACAAAACATACACAATAGCTGCTTTGGTGTTCTATAACATTTATTATGCTGTTTACAACATAAAAGGAAAGCAATTTTACTCCACAGGAAACTGAAATGGCAGTACAGTTTTGCCTGTGATAGAAGATAAAGTGGTTGTGTAGTAATGTGTACAGGATAACACAGATGTGTTTATATAATTGCATATGTGCAACATACACATATCCCATTATATATGTAAAACAAACAAAAAAAAATGGCTGTGCAGTTTTTTTACACAAATGAAACAAAAAATGAGTGCTAAATGCTCATAATACTGTTTATTACACTGTTCAGAATGCTTTCAGGCAAAACACCCGTAGGTTCAAATTAGGGAGCTTGGCAGCAGGAGCAAACACACAAAAGTACAAGATGAAAGAGGTGAGAGGATGTAGACAAGGCAAACATCCACGTAATATTAGATAACCTTACATTTACAAATGTTCACAACACCTGTAAGGAGAGTGGACTTGTCCTATTTTTTTCCACTGAGGGTCACGGGGAATGTTTCTTATCTTATTTTCTCTACCTGTATGCATAAAAGTACAGTACTATCTGCTTACCTTTTTTGTGCAGAAGCCTGATTCCACTGGGACAAAACCTGAATTCTGAGATTTTTTAGTACTTTATCTTAGTGTAGAGTGCCTAACTCCTCTGGGACAGAGGTGCAGATAAGTGTTAAATTAATACAGTTAGAGTTTCGGTGAAGGATGTCTCTATCTGCATAAGGGTGCCATTGTACTATGCAGATTACTGATCGTTTATTCAGTCAAAGGTAAGTGAGCAGAACTTGTAGAAGCAGTACAGTAGCAGTCTAGAATTTAAACTTAGAAGTTTCATTTACTTTGGCCACATGGTGTTACCACATATATGTAGCAGCAAGCATGGCTGTAGTAGTCTAGGAAAGGGGTGGAGTAATGGAGGTCAACAGACTACCAATCACAAAACTGCAAAAGTGCAGACTGATGAAGTAAGGTACCTACATTCAAAGCAAATGTGCAGGAGGGCAGAGATATATCAAATAAAGCTAGAGGTGTTGATGTTCAAAGTCTGTGTTAACACAGACTCATTTTTATGAGACAGATAGGTCAACAGACTTGGGCATACATACTGAATGCAGATGGGTACATTTATTACTGGGGTGGCTGGGATGAAACAATATGGGAATGTGGAGAAGAGAAAAGTCTGTGAACTTGAGGTCCAGATTTGGAAACATAGTCAGTACACAAGGAATATATTCAGCAGTTACACTTTAATAAAGTGCAGATTTTGAAATTTAATCACTGTACATAGAATATATTTATCAGGTGATGTTTACCAGAGGATGTCAGATACCTGGTTTACTGCACATGTAGCTTAAGTCATCACACCATTGTGCAGTTTTAGAGGAACGAGGAAGGGTAAGAATAAAAAGCCAAAGATGGTGTGAAATTTGTACCTGATCCAGAGGTATAAACAACAAAGCCCTCACCTATGATTCAGGTGATGCAAGACTGAATAGCACCTCAGGCAACTGAAGCAGCTGGCAAGGAGGATAGGTGTGATCATTTCGTGTAGTTGGACAAGTCTGATCCAATTGCATGCTACAGAAGTCCCTTGTAGGAGGTGCTGGGATGCAAATATGAGGCTGGAAGGCAGGTATTAGGCTCACCAAGCCACCTATGGGTTATACCCAGGCTGTGGCTAACTGTTCTTCAAATCAGAAAGACATTCTAGGCCTCTGTGGTGATGTAAATCATGTTTCCCAAACACAGTTACGGTCAAGTTAACAGAAAAATACCCTCATAACCAAGATGCCAGGAAAGCCAGAAAGCACCCATAAGGCTGCCTGCGTGAAGACTCATTTGGTCATCTCCTCCCTGAGACTGTGTAAAAATCAATGGGTATGGGAAAATATTGCCATGTCTATTTGGGGGGGAAGGGTCTACATTCAGCAGGCATGGGAACAAAAAAAAGAAAAAGAAAAACAATTACAGAATAAAAAGATTGTATGACAGTTTTTAGTAGATTCTGTTGTGCTGTGGAGGTGGACAAAGATGAGTTAGGAGGCTGGAAGCAAGTAAAGAAACAATGGTAATTGGTCTAAGATGAATACACAGAGCTATAAAGAACACCATGAGGAAGAACTAAAACGGCAGAGAGAGAAGAAGGCAAATATAGTTACACAAGTATTTAAGGCTAGAAATTAGGGTAAAAGATACGGTGTACAAGACATATGGATGATGGGTTGGGAGATAGAGGACGTAAAATACAAGGAAGTTAGCAAAAGAGCAACAAAGATGGCAACAGGAGAAAAGTCTAAAGTGAAAAAGTTTGCAAAATAGTACAGGAAGGATACAGATTTTTAGGAACATAATAAATAAAGGAATGGAGGGAGAAACTAACTAGGCTGCACAAAGATGGAAGGGAACTCACAGAAGACTGTGAAAAAGCAAAGGTAGTGAATCAATACTTTACCTAAAGTCTTCCAAAGGAAAGTAAGCCAAGTGTGCCACATTAGGAGGGAAGCAGAGCAGAAGAGGGGAACAATGGACACATACTAGTATGCAAAAGGAGGAGGTCAGAAGGAACTACCTGCTCTTAGTGGGAGGGAAAAGCACAAGTGCAAGATGAGTTGCTTCCCAGAGTTCACAGAAATCAGAACAGAGTGTTGGCAATCCCACTTACAGAGATCAACAAATCACCATCTACTGCAGAATTGAAAATACTAGGAAAATAGAGAATTTATTTCAGATAAAAAGACATACGAACAAGTCCTAGCTTCATAAGTGAGCACTGTCCTTTCATACCCACTACATTTTCAGATATGACAACAATTTTGATGCCATTGACAAGGAGAAGTAGAAAAAAATCCAGCAAAGTACATTCCTGTTAGAAAAACATGACAACAATCTCCAGGACAGAAACGATGTTTGTAGTCAGAATGAGGTGCCTGTTAAATCTGATCCAGTTTTATGACTGCATTACAAGTGAACCTGACAGGGAGTACCAGTAACTGGACACTACATACACCTCAGCAAAGCTTTTGACTCACTTTCATACAGAAGTCTGCTTAGAAAATTCTTGAGGTGGGATGTTGGATCAAGACTCTGCAATAGAATAGATGCATGAAAGAATGTTGGTACACAGTAAGGCTGTGCTGAGAAGGTCAATGTCAGAATTAGGAAATTAACTACTAGAGTTTCACAGGGGTCAGCCCAGGGACTAGTACTCTTCCTTGTGTTCATCCCAAGCATATCTGAGAGAATGCAAAACATAATTATCTTCTATATTGATAAAAACTGCATTCCTGGTTTATTCTGTTTACGTACGGTAAAGTGCGCAAGAAATCTGGAGAAGCACTAAAACTCATTGGGAGTTGGCAAACATAAAAACATATTTTACATAAAGTAAACTGGAAGAGTTGCTGGAATAACCAGAACTGTGGAAGCATGAGTTTTCTGAAGGAGATAAAGTCTGAAACTAAAATGCATGTCATTATTTAATAATGTCAAACAAGGGAAAAACGCAGTTTTACGAAGAAAAGACCAAAGTTAGACTGCAGTGCATAGCCTAACCTGAAGCCTCCCACCATTCCTGATATTCCTGGCTTCCAGACAGAAAAAAGAACCTCTATGCAGGGACCCTCCACTGTTCTCTCAGCTTCCTTTGCTTGTCCTATGACATCGGTCTAAAGTGTATGTATCCTAAAGGGCATGTCAATGTAACCAGTCAATGTTGTATTTAGCCCTGCGCTCCATTGCTAGCAGCCTTCTGCGGACTTCTTTTTACCCCACTATTAGGTCCTTACATTACTTTTTAACTTTCCCTACTCTGCTCTAAGTGCTCTTGTCATCTACTGCTTGTCCACTAGGTGGCAGCACATACATATTGCTTAAGTATTTACTTTATCCCCTAAGTTACTTATATATTGAATCCTCTCCAAAGGATCCATTAATTTCCCTGCCTCTAGCCTACTATCTCTGTGACCCTCTCTGTTCTTACCTTACTAACAGCTACACTAAACAAGTGCTAAATCCTCCATACTTTCCTTACCTCTGATCTCACTTACCTAACCACTGATTGTTTCTTCACAGTCTTGCCTTCTTCCTTCTCCTTGGGTCCCTTTCTGGGTTGTTTGTCCATTGTCCATAACCCCTTCCCTCCTCCTTCTTGCAGACCACTCCTCTACTTTCTTTCTATCCACCTACATCTATCTACCTTCCTCACATCCTGCTTTACTCCTCCCTTTCTCCTACCTGCCTCACCTTCTACCAAATCTTTATAGGGACGCCAGCGTTTGTGGCACCATATTTGACTAGGCTTTGCCCCCTCCAGTCCTGTTCTGCCTTAGGCTGCTGGCCCTGCTCGCGGGGAACGTGCTACTTGGTGTCTTTACTTGTTACAATACTACATTATGTACCTACGCTAGCCTTTCTTATCTGTATTGTATTAATTTTTGTGTAGCTGTACATACTATGGACATCTAATGGTGTGTCTTGCCTGGGTAACTGTTCTGCTGTTACAAAACCTGTTCTGCTGCTTAATTGCTAGTGTGCGCTCAACAAGCAATTATTTTGCTGATGTAGTTGTGCTTAGTGAACTGCCCGGCTGTTTAAACTTTGAGTCTGCTCTACGAGCGGTTGTGTCTTGTATCTGTTCTGCCAGTTAAACAGCTTGTTGTCCGCTCTACGAGCGGTTGTGCCTTGCTGTACATAAATTGGTCATGTCATAGCATGTCTTGCCTGGGTAATGGCTCTGCTATTTTATAAGAACTGTTCTACTGTTTTAAGAGGTAGTGTGTGCTCACCGTGCAATTGTATTTAGATGTAGCTGTGCTTAGTGAACTGCTTGGCCGTTTACACTGTTTGTGCCTGCTCTACGAGCAGTTGAGCCTTGCTTTAATTCTGTTTTGCCATTTAAACTGACTGTGTCCGCTCTACGAGCAGTTGTGCCTTGTTTGGTTAACTGCCTAGCCATTTCAACCGTATGTGGGTTTGGCGCCCAGTCCGAGCATATTATCTTGCTAAATACCAGCTCGGCGTATCCTGCTCTCTGTACACAGTTGGAATCGGCCACTGCTGAGTGTCTGCTCATGAGATATTGTGTTTTTGAGGCCTCAGCTCCCCAATACTGCAGCCATTTTGGTGCATGCTAGCTATACTAACTTGCAGACTTAGCCAAACCTTTGAAGCGCTCATTCCAGAGTGTTTGTCCCATTGTTCTACACATGCTGCTCTACCTGGACCTAACCCCATTTAACACTGCTACAATCGGGTTGTACTGAATAAATTCACATCTAGGGAGCTGTGCACAATTGATTTACCTCATACTGATTAGGTGAGTACAGAACCACAACTGCTATATAGCAAGTTTCTGTTTCGTCAGTTGATTGATTGTTAGCAGATGCCCACACATACTGCTGGACCTTAGCTAGTTGATCAGTATAAATGACATTTAAAGGCTGGCTCCTTAGCTTTAACAGGAGCAATAGCAAATTTATTCAAGTCTTCCAAACTGTCTGCACATGTTAAGGGAGCTACAATAGTGAAAGCACTGTTACAATGCTTACACATATGCGCAGTATCTCCTGCTAAATCTAAATACTGTCTAGTCTGAGCCCAACTGCCAAGAACTGTATTAAATGTACTGGTGTTGATTACTGCCTAGTTTTTTTATACTAGTGTGTATAATTCATATACTGTCCATGCAATACTTTTAATGTTCATTCTGCCTGCAGCTCATACAGTATAATAGCCTAGGAATTTTATTTTTAACTGCTTTGAAATTGTCTGCTGCTAAATAATTTTACTGCTCTGTGAATTTAGTTGTTGACTGCTCTACTCCTGTGTTCTGTTGCATGAATAATCTAGTATCCTAAGCCACCCTAGCACTCCTTTGTTAGTACTCTCAATCACCCTCATCTCATCTTCCATATCCTAGTAATTCCCACTTACCCTCAACTCATACTGTCCTCTAGGTTAGTCCACTACCTATTTCAGTGTGCTATACTGAATCATTTAACTTGATACCCCCTTACTATTATCCTGCTAATACATTATTTATCCCCTTTTTCTTACAGTTAGACTACAGTGCATAACCTAACCTGAAGCCTCCCACCATTCCTGATATTCCTGGCTTCCAGACAGAAAAAAGAACCTCTATGCAGGGATCCTCCACTGTTCTCTCAACTTCCTTTGCTTGTCCTATGACATCAGCCTAAAGTTTAGTCTACAGTGCATAACATAACCTGAAGCCTCCCACCATTCCAGATATTCCTGGCTTCCAGACAGAAAAAAGAACCTCTATGCAGGGATCCTCCACTGTTCTCTCAACTTCCTTTGATTGTCCTATGACATCTGCCTAAAGTGTATGTATCCTAAAGGGCATGTCAATGTAACCAGTCAATGTTGTATTTAGCCCTGTGCCCCATTGCTAGCAGCCTTCTGCGGACTTCTTTTTACCCCACTATTAGGTCCTTACATTACTTTTTAACTTTCCCTACTCTGCTCTAAGTGCTCTTGTCATCTACTGCTTGTCCACTAGGTGGCAGCACATACCTATTGCTTAAGTATTCACTTTATCCACTAAGCTGCTTATATATTGAATCCTCTCTAAAGGATCCATTAATTTCCCTGCCTCTAGCCTACTATCTATGTGACCCTCTCTGTTCTTACCTTACTAACAGCTACACTAAACAAGTGCTAAATCCTCCATACTTTCCTTACCTCTGATCTCACTTACCTAACCACTGATTGTTTCTTCACAGTCTTGCCTTCTTCCTTCTCTTTGGTTCAACCCACTCCGTTCGCCCTGCAGGCACACTCAACTCCTCTCCCTACCCCCAATTCCCACCCACCCCCAGGGGTCCTACTCTTATACTTTCTAACCACACCGCTTCCTCTTCCCATTAACCTCTACACATTTCCCATTGACCAACTTCTCTCTTATCTCCCATCTTTTTACCACTTCACTCCATACTCACCACACCCTCCTATCTTTACACACTCTCACCTTAAATACTTCCATCTCTAGATATATATTTAACAAATAGCTAATCCTTCGCAGTGGCTAATCCAACCATCCCTTTTCAAATTCTACTCTGCTTTACTCTTTTACCACTACCACTTCTAACCTTTGCCTATTTACTCTCCTCGTATGAACACCCAATATATCCACACACTGACTACTCCAATCAACAAATCAACTCTCAACCCTTACTACACCTGCATAACTATGCAAACAAAACATGCTCACTCGGCTACCTACTTGCTATGTATCATAGAACACTACACATTAAATATAAGTCACTACATCTCAGGAGAGTGTTATTTCCATACAGCAAGTTCCCTAACCTAAGCTATCTAGGACAACTCCTTACATTAAAGGATGGTGATATTCATCCTAACCCTGGCCCAACAGCAACCCCTATCTCTCTCCATAACCATAATCAATCGACCAATTACTCCCTTGCTAAACCATCTAACTCCCTCCTACTAGCTCATCTTAATATACATAGTATCAACAACAAAGTAACTCAACTCCAAGCTCTCTTAGAAGTGTACTCCTTTGACATTATCTGCCTAACAGAAACATGGCTAAAACCTGCCATCAAAGATAATGAAATTATCCCACCTCAATATAATATCCTAAGAATTGACAGAGTAGCTAAGAAAGGTGGTGGGGTTGCTATTCTATTAAATCTGGCTTACAATTAACCACATATGACTGTAATCTACCTCTAGATTCCCATGCTGAGATTCTCATATCTAAACTTGAACTTAACAATGCTAAATCAATCAATATTATCTGTATGTATCTTCCCCCTGGAAATAACATAGCCACCACGGAAAATATCCTTTGCTGGCTATCCCAACATCTGCCTCAAGAAACCACAATCCTAGGAGATATAAATTTGGATTGGAATTCCTATTGTACCAGCCTTCCTACCACCTACATTAACCTATATGTTTTTTCTCAAACCATTACCTCACCCACCAGAATAAATAAAGCTAACAATAAAGCTAGCATACTAGACTAGATTCTTATAAACAATCATACTCACTACTATAATTCTGGAACCCTCCCTGATGATATAAGTGACCACTCACTTACCTACTTCATCAGGCATAAAGCCAACACTCCCATTCTAACCTCTATCAGAAGTATTAGATCCAAAAAGAAATTTAACCGTGATTTGTTTCAAATGGAACTAAGAGCATGCGATCGGGTTCACTTAAAACACCTCCCTTTAGATGAAGCCATTAATTCCTTTAATTCTACCTTCCTTGCCATTCTCAATCACCACGCTCCAACCAGATCTATTAGAATTAAGGCCAATTCTGCCCCATGGCTATCCAACGAAACCAAACGTAAAATTCATCTCAGAAATAAATATTGGGCCAAATGGAGAATGACCAAAACCCTGTAGACCAACAAACCTTTAGACAACTTAGAAATGACACTAAGAAGGCCATACTTTCTGATAAACAAAACTACTACTTACAATTTCAACAACCTAGTCACAACAACCCACAGAAAATTTGGGCTAGCATTAAGCAGTTACTCCACCTAGGTCAATCCACAACATCAACCCCTCAAAATATAGACCAGAAAAACCCCATCCATACAGCTAATACCTTCAATACCTTCTTTACAGATGCTATCCAAACACTAGCTAGTCAACTATCACCTAATACCTTCACACACCTCAACCCCACCTCCTCCTTTTCAGTTCAAACTTGTCCCAACCACACTTATTCAAAACCTTTTGAATAAACTGAAACCATGTTCTCCTTCTGCAGACCTACTGCCTTCTGAATTTCTACAGTTATCATCCAAGGCTATTGCCTACCCTATTTCCATACTGATCAATAGAACTATTAGCAAAAGTTACATCCCTACCTTATAGAAAGTCTCCCATATTATCCCCCTGCATAAAGGTGGACACTCTACTGAGCTATCAAACTATTGCCCAATTGCCCTACTCTCTCCTTTAGCTAAGATTATGGAGAAATGTATCCATAGACAATTACTCCACCACTTAATTGAAAACAATTTACTTTCCAACTGTCAACATGGTTTCAGAACCTCACACAGCACTACCACTGCCCTCCTTTCCTTTACTGATTACATTAACAAGCAATGAAACCTGAATAATCTTTCTTCTGCTCTATTTATCGACCTGTCTAAAGCATTTGACATGGTAAACCACCAGATTCGCATAAACAAATTAAAATATCTGTCATTAGACCCACTTTCCATAAAATGGTTCCAATCCTACCTTGACAAACGACAGCAAGCAGTACTATGGCATAACACTCTATCCACCCATCTACCCATTACCTTAGGTGTCCCTCAGGGGTCCATACTAGGATCTCTCCTCTTCTCCATATTTATAAATGACCTTCATCTAGCTATCCCCCAAGCCACTTGCATACAATATGCTGACGACTCCACACTATTATGCTCAGCTACATCCTCCCATGACCTTCACTCTCTCACCCAGAAGGTATTCAACATAGCTGAACAATGGTTCACTCAGCGTTGTCTTCTTTTGAACCCAAAGAAAACCAAACTCCTCCTCTTCACTCCTACTCAAAAGTCCTCTCCTCTTCATTTCTCTGTGACATCCACCAATGGTACTATAATATCTCCAGACTCTACCATCAAACTACTAGGTGTCACCATCGATAATAATCTGAACTTTGGCATCCATATCAACAATGCTATAAAGACTGTCATAAACATTTTTGTCTCTCTCTATAGGATTAAACCCTTCCTTTCTCCTACTGCCAAAACTACTATAGCTCACACTCATTTGATCACTACACTCCTTTATGCCTCACCAATTTTAACTAATCTATCCAAGACTAACATCAGCAAATTGGAATTGTCCTATAATAACATTGCAAGATTTGCAACAGGCAACCCATTTAGAACCCATCACTGTATAAATCTAAATCAGCTAGGATGGTTAGAGCTACAACACCTGATTAAATTTCACCAACTAACCATCGCCCACAACATCCTTTACAACCCTTCTAATACTCCTATTTTATCTAGCCTTATCACCCCTTATAAAAATCTGAAGTCCTTACACTCATTACACAAACTTCTTGTATACACCTCTAAATCTAATAACAGGGCTGGGGATTCTCTCTTCTCTCATACTGTAGGTAAATCCTGGAATCTCTAATAACAAGGCTGAGGATTGTCTCTTCTCTAATACTGTAGGTAAATCCTGGAATCTTCTCCCTAATGACCTCTCCTCACTCACCTCCTTATCACTCTTCAAAAACAGACTTAAACTTTACCTCAAATCATACCGGCTATGCCCCTGTACCAAACCAGACTAGTAGTCTATCTCTTCAAACTTGACCTTGTCTATCCTGTGCTTACTATCCACTGTTACATCTTCCTTATTATTATATTTTGCTCATGTCTCCCTTTTTTACTCTATTTCTGTCCTCTTTACATACCTATTTTAAGTAAATCCTTAGTAACACCACTACACAACTAACTTCCTTTCTCTACTATTGACTTTACCTGTATGATGTTTCTGTACCTTCAATTTGCACTGTTTATGACTCTTGCCCGCTTTGTAGACCCTGTGCTAACCTCTATGCTGTACTGCACATGTTAACTTTGTTTGATTATTTTTATTATATTTGCGATTTTTATTACAATATTTGCTTTTTGTTGTTTGTACTTGTATTTGTATTTTAGCGTGTATTGGAGCTTATCTCCCTGGGCCTCTACTGAAAATGGACATATATCCAGTTAGACTAGCCCAGTCAACAAATGTAAAATAAATAAATAAATAAAACCATGATAGGTGCAACAGTGGGAAATGGGGGAGCAGTCTGCCAAAGGATTTAGAAAGGGCATACAAACTTGGCAGCTAAGATTCAATGTCAACAACTGGAAAATCCTGTCACACCCTTGGTGTGAAATATCAGCTGTGAAAATGTTAAAGGAAATGATTGTAGGAAAATGGTCTGAGTGTGTTGATCACAGCTGGACAAGACCATCAGAAATGCAATAATAGGGTAAAATCAGCTAAAAAGAAGACTGAAAATGAATAATGAATATCGGATGGGAAAAATCCCACCTCTGACTCTAACAAGCATGCAATGTTATACATATTAATAACAAATATTACAAATAAGATAAAAATTCAAATATTGCCAAAATCCATGAGAGACCACTAACCCATTATAGTACACTTCATTCAAATATGTCAGAACTCCCCCCTCAAATAGCTCTGTCAAGATCTATCCCAACTTCATAAAATTCCTTAGTAATAGAATTAGAGCATATTGACTAGATTTGCGTATACTCATGTGGGCCTCCACTTCACCATGTGAACATTTTGCAATATAAACACCCCTATTCAGAACAGATAGCACTGCTTGGGCAGAACAAACCTAAAGTTTAAATAAGCCCATGTCTAACAGTAACTGTGTGACAAAATTTGTAAGGAATGGAAGAAAGGACCCAAAGATCTAAAGAAGTATGTACTGCATCAATTACTTAAAATACTATAATCACCTTAAACTTAACACAAATCTAATACTTCAGGTCTTTTCAAATTATCCATCTATACTAACCTATGAAATTTAGTAAAGTAGTTACACTTCTAAGTCTATTAAATGCTTTCCTAAAAAAATTGAAAGAAAGCCTCTAATAGATATAATAATGCAAAAAACTACAGCTGACATCAGCACCAATATTTAATAACATCCCTATTACTAGCTTTGCTATACAAAAGTAGTAATGTACTCTCATTTGTACTTTAAAACTATTTGATTGAAAAACAAACAAATCTGTTAGGGAAAAAATATAAAAAATAAAAAAACATACAATACGCTGGTTTCATAAGTGTGCATACCCTTAAACTAATACTTTGCTGTGTGTGTATACCCTTTAACTAATACTTTGTTGAAGTACCTTTCAATTTAATTACAGCATTCAGTATTCTTGGGTAGGAGCCTATCAGCATGGCACATCTTAACTTGGCAATATTTGCCCACTCTTGCAAAAGTGCTCCCAAGTCTTTCAGATTGTGAGGACATCTCTTGTGCACAGCCCTCTTCAGGTCACCCCACAGATTTTATATTGGATTTAGTTCTGGGCTCTACCTGGGCCATTCCAAAACTTTAATTTTCTTCTGGTGAACCCATTCTTTTGTTGATATGGATGTATGCTTGGGGTCATTGTCATGTTGAAAGGTGAAATTTCTCTTCCTCTTCAGCTTTCTAGCAGATGCCTGAAGGTTTTGTGCCAAAAGTGGCTGGTATTTGGAACTGTTCATAATTCTCTCCACCTTGACTAAAGCCCCAGTTCCAGTTGAAGAAAAGCAACCTGAAAGCATGATACTGCCACCACCATGCTTCACCATTGAGATGGTATTCTTTTGATGATGTGAAGTGTTGTATTTGCTCCAAACGTACATTTTAGAATTGTGGCCAAAAAGTTCAACCTTGGTCTCATCAGACCATAACACATTTTCCCACATGCTTTTGGGAGACCTGCTGTATTGTTTTGCAAATTTTAGCTGGGCCTGAAAGTTTTTCTGTGTAAGAAAATGCTTCTGTCTTGCAACCCTACCCCATAGTCCAGACATATGGAGAAAACAGGAGATTGTTGCCACATATAGTACACAACCAGTACTTGCAAGAAATTCCTGCAGCTCCTTTATTGTTGCTGTAGGTCTCTTGGCAGCCTCCCTGAGTTTTTGTCTTGTCTTTTCATTAATTTCGGAGGGATGTGAAGTTCTTTGCAACATTACTGTTGTCCCAAATTTTCTCCACTTTTTGATGACTGTCTTCAATGTGTTCCATGGTATAGCCAATGCTATGGAAACTTTTTTAATACCCTTTCTCCACCTTTCAAAAATGAGATCCCTTTGATGCTTTGTAAGCTCTCTGCAAACCATGGATTTTGCTGTAGCAGGCAACTCAGTAAATGTCAGGAAAATTCTACTAGGACAGCTGAACTTTATTTGGGGTTAATCAGAGTTTCTTTAATTGATGGCAGGTGTGTACTCAAGAAGACCTAATGGTGTAATTAAATCAAAATGTGCTTCAGAAAAATATTAGTTTAAGGGTGTGCACACACAACAAAGTATTAGTTTAACGGTGTGCACACTTACGCAACCAGCATATTGTATGTTTTTATTTAATTTTTTATATGTTTTCCCCTAACAGATTTGCTTGTTTTTCAATTGAAGTGTACAGGTCATAGGTCACATTAAAGGTGGGAAAAGTTTTGAAATTATTTATTGTGGTCTCATTTTTTTTATATCACAAAAACTGGCATTTTAACACGGGTGTGTACACTTTTTATATTGTATGTGTGTGTGTGTGTGTGTGTGTGTGTGTGTGTGTATATATATATATATATATATATATATATATATATATATATATATATATACATACAGAACCTTTGAAGCATACTTTTAAACTTTTGATGAAGCAGTATGTTTTTACTGTGAAAGCGCTTACATGTCATTAACATTTGTACATTCTATCTGAGCTTGTTTGCTTATTGCACCGCTGCCTTGTTTTGGCTCACTTTTTATGTGTTTTTAGAATATAAGAACAACTTAAGTTACCATAAGTGGGGCATGAGTAGCTGTGCCCCCAGCTCTTTTATCTTCCTCAAACTGATTTTTCAAAATTACTAGCTTCTGCCAAAATATGTGATTTTGAATAAACAACTGTCACAATAATACTTTTTATATCTACTGTGTATGTTTATATAAATATATATATATATATATATATATATATATATATATATAAACACATTTATATGTGTGTATATATATGTATATATATATATATATATATATATATATATATATATATATCTATATACATAGATAGATATAGATATATATATATATTTTTATATATATATATATATATATATATATATATATATAGATTTTATATATATATATATATATATATATATATATATATATATATATATATATATATAGATAGATAGATAGATATAGGTTCATAGGTTTATAGGTTCATACTAGGCTATCTGCCCTAGGGCATTTATAAGCCTAGCCAGAGTGTGTGTGGCTTTCACCACCCCTTAGGATGAGAATACTATACCCATTAGTTTGCTGTGCCTCTGTCCAGCAGTGATACAGAGATGATTCCGGGTAAACCTACGATCTCCCATCCACTCATCAAGATTTCTCTTGAACAGAGTCAGTGAGGGGCTCTGCCTCACATGGACTGAGATTCTGTTCCATAGTGTAGGAGTCTCTGGGTGATGAATCTGTCCCTCCAGCACGTCCTATTTATATCCGTGTTGAGGTTTAAGTCTCTTGCTCTCGTGGCTCTGGTGGATTTGGATTTTTGAGGTGGAGCATGTCCATTAATTCCGGGTTGGACATGGCCTTGTATGTCAGGCACAGATCACCTCTGAGCAGACGGTATGCGACTGAATAGAGCTGGAGTTTCTTCAGTCGGGCATCGATGACATATGTTTGAGCCCCTTTATCCTTTTGGTGAGGAACTTTTGGGGTCTTTCCAACTGCTGCAGGTGTTGGGTAAGGTACATTCGAATGGGGCGTTGTACTCAATCATTGGTCTGATAAGTGAAGAGTACAGGGGTACAATGACCTCTCCTGATCTGGATGTGAATCCCTTCATGATCAGGTGGGCAATGTAGAAGGTCTTCCTAACCACTTTGGCAATGTGAGTGTCAAAAGAGAGGTTACTGTCAACTTGGGTCCCCAGGTCCCTGATAACTTCTTCCATGTTTAATGGATTACCACCTATGTGGTAATTAGGGTTACCTTGTTTTTCCCAAAGGGTATGACTATACATTTTTGGCATTTCGCTTAAGGCCATGGCTCTGGCACCAGTTATCCATTTCTATGAGACCTTTCTGGAGGATGTCTGTGTCTGATGGAGTGTCAATTATGGTGCCCAGTTTGCAGTCATCTGCAAATTTTGTCAGCCACAATCCCCTATGTTTGCCTGCACTTCAGAAAAATAAATGCCGAACAAGAGGGGCCCAGGACTGAGCCCTGTGGGACACCGCCGTGACCGGCTTAGAGTCTGACATGGCACCAGCAACTCTAACCCTGTGTGTTCTGTCCTTGAGCCAGTTTGCAACCCATCTTGTGACATATGGGTTTACATCTAAGCTGGTGAGCTTTTCTATGATGCCCGAGTGGGGTATTGTGTCGAATGCTTTTGCTACGTCAAGCTACCCTGTGTGAACTGCCTTACCCTCATCAATGGCCTTAGTGACTGTTTGAAAAAGTCGACCAAGTTCAAGAGGCAGGATCTGCCCTTGACAAAGCCAAATTGGGTAGGATCCAGTGTCTGTAGGTCCCCAATGTCTTTATTTATGAGTTCCATTATGATCCTCTCCATAGCTTTGCAGACAAGGCTCGTCAAGCTTATGGGGCGGTAATTTCAGGGTCCGTAGAAGCACCGCCTTTGTGGAGTGGGACCACAGTTGCCGTCGCCATTCTTTGGGTATGTATCCTGTAGTAAGGCTAAGATTAAACAGCAGCCTTATGTGTGGGTTTAGTTCCTCATTGAGTTCGTGTAGCACACAGCCGGGGACACCGTCCGGTCCCATTGATGCTGTGTTTTTTGCTTTAGAGAGAGCAGCTCTCACCTGGGCATCTCAGATGTTTGGGAGGCTAGACTCTGGTGGGATAGATATTTCTCCTTTTGGGGGAGAAATTTGCACTGAACCTGTCTGCCAGTATGTTGGCAATGTCTGTGGGTTCAGTGATGTTTTTATCATTTTGGACTAATTCTGAGCATATCTGGGAGTTTCCACCCAGGTTGCTAACATAGCTAAAGAAGGCTTTATGATTGTCTTTTGTGTCATTAGCGATTTTTCTCTCAAAGTTGGCCTTGGATGATTTTATGAGTGATCGTAGTTTTTTGCTAGTATTGATCAGAGATGCCTTCCCATTTAGGGATTTTGCTCTGTCATGTAGTAGCTTTCTCCTCTTGTTGTAGAGTTTGTTTATGGCTGGAGTCCACCAGACCGGGCGCCTGCCTTTGGTGGAAAAGGTCTTGATTTTATTAGGGATTGCTTGATCCATACATTCCTGGAGGTGCTCGTAGAAGGCATTTGTAAGGGTTTCAGCAGCGTGGGTTGTGGTTTCCACTGGCTCGGGGGCCTTGAATGATACCACTCCAGTCTTAAGAAGTGTGAAGTTTGCTTTTGAGAAGTTTTTCACTGTGGTCTTTTTGCTGGGGTGGGCGGGGATGTGGATCTCCAGTGAGATTAATTTATGGTCTGATCTCACCAATGAGGGATATACTTCCGGTGTGGAGCATTTTGTCCCCATGTTTGTGATGATCAGGTCAAGTATATTTTCTCCTCTTGTGGGAATGGTGACTAGTTGTTCCATAGCATTTGAGTTTATGAACTCAAGGAACCTTTGGGCTAGGGTGTTGGGGCTTGAGTAATGTTCCCAGTCTATGTTTGGGTAGTTGAAGTCACCCAATATGATGGTGTTTGGAGAGACATTTATACTCTCCAGTGTCTTCAGGAAGGCTGTGTGGGTTTTCCGAGTTTGAGAAGGTGGTCTGTAGCATGTTACAAACTGTAGGGCAATTTTACCTATGGTTAATTGCACCTGGATGGTCTCCGATGCTTCGTGCGTTGCCACTAACCTGGAGGTGTGGGTATCCTTTATGAATATGGATACTCCCCCTCCTTTTGTAGTTCGGTCCGGATTTTGGGGCCGGAACGCATGATATGAGGTATAACCTGATAGTGCTGGGGTGCTCTCAGGAGCCTTGAACCAGGTTTCAGTCACAGCATGAACATCGATGTTCTCCATACTGCGGAGGGCTTCCAGGGCGTGCATCTTGAGGTTTAGACTTCTGGCATTGAGCAGTATTACCCTTAGTTTTTCTCCATTTTTGTTTTCTAGGGCGGTAGGTTTATCATTTGAGCCTTGCCTAAAAAAGGCACTATGGGGGTGGCAAGAGCCTTTGCCAATATCCGGAAGCCCAGGGGTGACAGGTGCAAGCCGTCCCTTGCGAAGCAGCGTGGCTTGTCAAGCATGTCATCCCAGGCAGACAGACATTGGATCCCCTTAGAATGACACCAGTAATTAAGCCAGTTATTAAAGCTGATCATTTTGTCTCTGTATTGTGGCATCTGTGGCAGCCTGATGAAAAAGTAATTTATCAATGTATTCTTAATAAACATCAGGAGTTACACCAATGATGCATATATATATATATATATATATATATATATATATATATATATATAGGTATAATGCACACACACACACATCACAAAGCCTGATGAAAAAGTAATTTATCAATGTATTCTTAATAAACATCAGGAGTTACACCAATGATGCATATATATATATATATATATATATATATATATATATATAGGTATAATGCACACACACACACACACACACACACACACACACACACACACACACACACACACACACACACACACACAATCAAGTTTTCCTCATCACAAAGTTTTGTATTTACTTCAGTCCAGCTCTGCCACATATAAAGAAAACACTGTCTTATCATCCTCTGCTTGTTGTTCTGAGTTTGCAGTTTCTTATCACACTATTTGGGTTGTCTGTTAATCTCATTATGTTCCAATGTTCACATTCTGTGCTTCATCAGATAACTCTGTAAATTACTACCCAGGGAGAGAGGAGGACGTCACATGACTGTTTCCATTTCCAGACAGGGTTAGTAAGTAAAGAATGCGATGAAGCACACTTCAATTTTCTTTGTGAATTGTAACTGACAGACTGCTAAAAGCAGTGACTGTTATCATCTGACAATTCAATTTAAAACAAAAAGGCATAGCAGAGGCACATAATTTAAAAGATTTATCTGGAAGAACACGTAAGCCTGATGAAAAAGTAATTTATCAATGTATTCTTAATAAACATCAGGAGTTACACCAAATGAAAGATTAACACTGTCTACAGACATTAAGATGAAGCGAAAAAGTAAGTGTCCTAGAACTGTAAGTCAACTGAGAGATGAGATGACTGTTTGCATACCTCTCAACCTACTAGCATAACAATTCAAGACAAAACCAAAAATAATGAGAGCACAAAGGCCCAAAATCAGGGACATATTTTAAATAATGTACTTATACATCAGCAAGTCTAATAGCATCTAGGGACCTAAACCTCTTCTGGAACATCAACACAACAGTTTGGAGAGAAGTATGTCTCTCAGGGGATACTGCTGCTCTGGCATAGACTCTCCATCCACATAAAACAAAATTCATTCCTGTTCATATTCAAGTGCAACTTAGATCTATGGATGGGTAACAGAAAATATACCCCCGTACTACTAATGGGCAGGGACAGCTTGTAAATGCTTTATTCCATGCATGGGTCTCCTCAACTTATGTATGGTATGATCCCAGTTTTTCTAATTAAGGGTAATATATAATCAACCACTGGGTGGGTAAGCTCAATCTCTACCAAAATATGACAAGTTAATTTGTGCAGAAAAAGGGAATCAGCAAGGCTTTAAATGGCTCGAATACTACTTATGTATGAACCTATAAACTTAAAAAGCTGATAGAATAACAGGTTTTGCATTAGCATGCATTTTCCAAAGAATATGAAGTCTGAAACTCGAATGTTTCTCATTATTTAGTGGCTTCAATCCCTAATGATTTACCAAGAAAATACAAATTTCACGGGGGACTGAACAAAAACCTAAAAAATCTAGCATCCTGCAAAATTCTCAACAGTTGAAAGGTATAACTTTGACCTGGCTATGTCATAAATGGGGGCACAGTGCATATTATGGGAAGAAGCCTGGCTGTCAAACAATGTCACATCACTGTGGCATCTTACAATGCTATTTTGGAATACAAGCTAGAAAATGGTACTGAGGATATAAGAATAGAATATGTATTGCTGAAGAGCAGAAGGTACGATAAGCAGTTTTTGTTCAGTTTTTTTTTTTTTTTTTTGGCAGAGAAGTCTTTTAAGCTTCTGGTGAAAGGGAAATATAAGGAGTATCTGAATGGCTGGGAGTCAGTACTACTGCTGGAGAATATCTACTACAAATGTATAACTGGAATGAAAAAGAGCAGGTTAAAAGTCATTCTGAAGAATGCAGTACATTAGAGGGGAATAGATTCATCAGGCATGCTAGCTCCCCGTGTGGAGCATTTTGAGCCTAGCTAATTTCCTTTTCAAAAATGACAATTAAACCCTGTACCTGGTACCTGTGAGGTAAGCACCTTAATCATTATGCCAAATGCAACTTCATAAAGACCGCCCTATACTGGGAGTTGAACCCGGGCTGTTGAGTGAAGAGCAGGAATCTTAACTACTAGACCATATGCTACATCCCTTATTCATCCCCACATGAACCACATATGGCATAGACTATGGAGACAAATGTATTTATGTTTGAAGGCTTTTGTCTGTAAAAGATGATAAGCAAAAATGTGTGTAAGAACTTAAAACTGAAAACAAATGTTTGACAATGTGCATCACCAAACATTTATTGTCAGTTTACGGATTCTCTTAGGAAATTTTTTTTAAATATGTAGGTTTTCCTAAGGAAGACAAATGAACAGTGACCAGATGCATAAACTCTCAAGACCCAAAAGAACCTCTTGATGGAGATTTTCAGTGAACCATCGATCAGCTACTGCCCTGCCTTAAGACTGGAAAACAGAAAACATGGTAAAACTGTACATTGAGAGGCAGGAAGAACCCAGAAAACTACAGGTTTGTTAAGATGAGTAGCAAGAAAAGTCATGGCAAAAAACTATTCTATGGAAATGCTGATTGCCACTTTCCAGAAAAACAATCTCCAGGAAAATAACCTATGCGAGTTGCATCAGACCTGATCCTATTTTATGATTATGTTACAAGAGAACTTGCCTTAATAGTAGTGGTATATATATATATGCTCTACCTGAATTTCACTAAGGCCTTTGACTCAGCCCTATAAGTAGCTGCTAGAAAACTACATCACTTGGGGTAGGACCCAAACAAAGGATTTAGCTTGATGCATGGTTGAATGGCAGGACACAGAAAGTTCTGTTGAGGTTAATGTCAATAGTTATAGGTAGGATAACCCAAGGATTGTAACAGGTATAATACTATTCACTGTGTTCATTTCAGACATATTGGAGAAAACAAAAAGCAGAAACATCCTCTTTGCTGATGATTCAAAGTTTGGTACAGCAGATGTGGAAGAAGAAGATGGAGACAAAGTCTAAGAAAATTTTGGAAAGGCTGAGCAAATAGACTTAACAGTGGCACTTGATTTCATTGTCTCACATGCCTATCAACCACCTAGCTGCTACCATTTGTCTATTTACCATTACTGGGTAACCACCGTTCATGGCACAGCAATCATTCAGGCTATCCTGTTTTTCATTTCGGAACATATGTTCTCCCCTGTGTAGCTAATGTGAACACTTGCTATACCTTCACATACGAGTTACTCGTGTTCCTGCCCACATCACATGAACATACCCTGTTTGAGCCAGGCACATCCTTGACTCCAAATGTTGTATGATGTCCATATCTTTCTCTCTTAAGGGCTGGCACTACAGATTGCAGTGAAACACATAATTTATCCCTCTCAGTTGACAGTGCCTCCCCATCTGACTTCTCCAGTATCTAAGATGCAATTCAGTCTCATGTCATCTATTTGCAGCCAGGGCTTCATCCATCTATGCTATGGAACCAGGAATTGGCTGTCCCTTATTATGCATCTACAGTGCCATGAAGTAGCTAAGAAACACAAAGGGCCACTTTAAAATATTTCTAAAGCAGCGAGCTGTGCTGAACTGGAATTTTAATGCATAAGCAAATTTTTCTTTCAGCATAGATCCATAAATGTTTTACATAACAGTTATGATAGAGTTAGGGCAGCACACAGTTTACTTCTTCTTGCCTGATATTCACTTATTCATTTTGTAGCTTTTCTCTTCAGGTCTCTGTTGAGAACCATTACTGCTCATTTATGTAATGTGATTACCAAACACATCAGTAAAATGAAAATACACATGGAGAGTGATCTTGTTACTCTGTTGTACTGGACATATACCCAAGACTGGCTGACATTCACCAGTCATGTTCTGTGATTTGACTAACAACAGGGTTTGTGTTTATGCAGGCAGTTTTAACTTGGTGGGGGAAGTATTAGTCAACTGCTTGAGAGCTCCATGGCTATTGTACACTGCTTTTACAAAAACTATTACTTCCACGGGAACTTTTTAGGAGTGGAAAAGGGAACTTGAATTGACATGCTGAATTGCATACTCCTAATAGAATTGGGATCCTTTGGATACAGTAAAATGAACAATAAAGGAATAACTGCATTATAGTATACAATACCAGACAAGCACTTTCTTGTTTTCATCCTGCAGGATGTAGCGCAATAACTCTTCTATATGCAAACTGGCCATTCATTCTAAAGGGCAAAACCTGAGCATTCCCAGGCTATGTGAGAACCCCATGGACCGTTCATTCAGCTCAGCATTTCCAGGCTATGTGAGAACCCTGTGAACTGTTCATTCCAATAGGTAAAATATGAGCATTCCCAGGCTATGTGAGTACCCCATGGGCCATTCATTCCAATGGGTAAAAGCTGAGCATTCCCAATCTATGTGAGAACCCCGTGGACCATTCATTCCAATGGGTAAAAGCTGAGCATTCCCAATCTATGTGAGAACCCCATGGACCATTCATTCCAATGGGTAAAAGCTGAGCATTTCCAGACTAGGTGAGCACCCCATGGCTGATTTATTCCAGGGAGCAAAAGCTGATCATTCCCAGGCTACAAACATACATACATATAAATATCTGGTGCCCTTCTAGCCTCCCAATATACCACAACACTTGTTCCCATAATAAGCGTCCAAGCTGTTCTTAAAAATATCTAACCTAGTACTTGCTTTAATGCAATTTGGTAGTCTGCTCCATGCATTAGCTACTCTGTCAGAGAACCAATTAGTGCACTTCTCATTCCTATAGAATCTCCTACATAGGTTATCTGATGATTCTCTAGTACTTTTTGATAACCCCAAACATTCCCAGAGGTAGTTGCCACTAAATGCCCTATATAGCTAAATAAGGCCTCCTCTTAGATATCTATAAAAGACATTGTACAAGTTCAGATATTTAAGTCTTTCATAATAATTTAAATTTTCACATCTGTGGATGAACTTGGTATATTTGTGCTGTACTCCTTCCAGTTTACTCATGCTTGTTTTCTTATAAAGTTTCCATATTATTCTAAACTCAGATTTGGGTCTAAAGTCACAAACAAACAAACAATGACTTCATCATTTCTGATTTTCTAGACTTTATAAATATTTTTATACAACCTATAGTTCTAAAAATATCATTAACCAATTGGTTAATGTGATTAGAAAAACTCAAAGCTGGATCTACCCATATAACAGGTCCTTACATGAATCTACAGTTTCAATAACTGTGTGCTGCATTAAATATTCACCTTTCAATTTATGTCTTCCAAATCTCATATGCTTAGTTTTTGATGTATTTATCAGCATATTATTCTTCTGTGCCCAAATGGTCAATTTAGTCAAGTTATTTTGCTGACATGCCCTACCTGTAACACATGTAATACGTTTACCCAATTTCAGGTCACCTGCATGTAGACTGTAGAACAACTCAGATCAAAAGTTAGGTCTAAAAGGTACAATCTAAACAAGTAAGGCCCTAGGACAGAGCCGTGTGGAATGCCCTGACCATAATGAAGAATTTCATCTGTCCAACTGCTGTATGATACTTGTCATGTCCTATTTGTCAGTCTTGCAGCTCGTCTTATCAAGAGTACATCAATAACTAGCTGTTGTAATTTATTGATCAGTGTTTTGTGTATGACCCTGTGAAATGCTGAAGTTAAATCTATATAAATTACATTACAGTATGATTTTTCATTCATAGCTATTATATTGTAATAGAACATCATATCTATTTTCAAAATATGCTTATTGATATATGGTTAAAAGTCCCAACCTATCCAGTTCTGTCAATAATTTATCCAATATTACCTTCGCCATTATTTTTCCACAACATGAAAGTAGACTCAAGGGTCTATTTGACTCTAGGTTTGTCCTGCTTCCCCCTTTCCCTTAAAGACATTTTTTTTCAAACACCTTTATTGAATTATCACTTAAGCGCATGTCTCCAGTCTTGAGGAATCTCCCCATATTTATATCACCTAGTAAATAACAGATATAATGGTATTGTAAGTGCTTGTTGAAGTGTTCTCAGGTCATTATTACTAATTCTGTCTCCTCCCTGTGCTTTGTTTGGATCCAGTTTACACAGTTCTTTTTCAATATAATCTAATTTGATGCCAGTATCTGAGGTTACCTGGAGGTTACCAGGGCAACATATTACTTCCTTTGTGGAGCCAAACTGTTTTGCATGAGATTTTGTAAATAACTCTATAATCTGTTGTATCCGAGAAAAACAATTTAGAACTCACACACACTTTATCGATTTGTATGTCTACTCCTTCCAAATCTCCTGTATCTATAAAAAAGTTTCCTATTATGCTCATTATCTTTATAAACATTTCCTTGTTCTTGTCTGACACTATGCTTAATTTGCTTGTTTAGCTTGTTTATTTCAGTTTTCAAAGTTGTAGTTCGACCCTCTTCCATTTCTTATATTTATTTGGCTCTCACCTTAATCATATATCTTTTTCTTATAGGTTCATAGGTAGGTACTAGGCTATCGGCCCTAGGGCCCATACAAGCATAGCCAAAAAATGTACCCTGGCTTTGGCCACCCAAGAAAATTATTTTCCTGTGCCCCTGTCGAGCAGAGCCACAGAAGTGATCCCTGGGGTGAATTTCCCATTTCCCATCCAATCATCAAGATTTTTCTTGAAGAGTGCTAATGAGGAGCTCTGTTTGACATAGATAGGTAGTCTGTTCCAAAGTATGGGAATTCTCTGGGACAGGAATCTTATGGCAATATATCCCCAAAGTTGTATGCCTAGATCCTGATGTTAAAACATTTTTTTGATTTTTTGCACTCCAATAATTTCTCTTTCAAACCTCTCCATAGTCCAGCTGCAGTTTTTCAGCTGAACAAATCACTTCAGTTAGTTTTACATAGTGACTGTTTTGCTTGCATATATTCTGTAATTTTTCTTGTGTGTACTAGGTTAGATTTCAGTTTGGTAGAATTATCTAGCAACAAATTAACCTTTATAATCCCATGATCACTGCACATCAACGGTGGACTTTTTTTCAAATACCTTTATTGAATTATCACTTGAAACACAGGTAAATTTACATTTATATAAAAGTAATCAAACTCTATTAACATAACAAACATACTTCACATACTTGACTTGAAACAGTAATTTCTTTAGGAACACAATGTATAGTATGTTTCGTCCCCTGGTAGATTTTTTTTTTACAATCTGAAGCAATCATTCTTACTGAACATATGTTGTGAATAATTTCCTTAATAATGTTGTTGAATCAATATCATTTCAATCTGTTTCTGGTAAATTTATGACCCCAGCTAAGATTATTATTCCCTCCTGTGTTTTAAAATAGGATTTTTTTTTTCCATTTAGGAATTCACCCAAAAAACTTTTCATTCATGGTGACATGACTACCCTTTCTATATGTGATTTCTGAAAAAAATACATCCTAACACCAGTACAAGCTATGCTATCTAAGAGGGCTGTAAGTTTTCTATGAACAGTGAGACAGACCTTGTGTATGAGATCATTTGTACTGACATAAATAAAAACAGATCTGTACTTTCTTACATTAAGGCATTCCAAGGCTTGTCTCACATCTTCTAGTCTTGCTCCTGGCAAGTATAACACTACTCAATGTTAATTATCTTCTTTGCATAAGTATCAGTTCCTCTAATAATAGAATCTCCAATAACAAGAATATATTTTCTGACCAGATCTGAAGAATCTTCAGCTTCTAATACAGTAATATCTGCTCTATTATTTGTTACAAAGGAATGATCTTCATCACCATTAATCTTAATTCCACTGTTTTCATTGCATATTAAATTTGCAAGCATACAATTCTCATCCAGATGGCTTTTGTACATCCACAGGTTGAGCTATGTAATTAACATCTGCTTTTTTCTTACAGTAATGTTCTTCAATCCTTCTATGTTTGGTTTTGATTTCTTCCTTTTCACCTGCCCCTTGCCTCTTTTTTCTACCTTCTATTTTGGTGAAATGTTGCCTTTTTCTGTAGACTGAATGTTTTCTGATAGAAAAATGTTATACTTTCCTGTGAGCTGTGTGTACTTTCCTGTGAGCTGTGTGTTACATAATATAGCATCCTTTTTGTATGTATTCTCATTACATACATTGATCGGTTTATTTTTATTTCTTGCCATTTGTGGTGAACTTCTTCCTTCCTTTCCTTTTTTTTGTTTCATTCTAGACACTCTGAATCCTCAGATTGCTAAATACTTTTATCCAGAATTTCAAAGTTGCCAGTGGCATTGTTTCATAGGGGTTGAATAATCATTACAGACAATAGACACATCATTTCTTAAATGTGCTGTATTTAACAGTCTAAAAGCCCAAAACTTTAATTGTCAAAAAGAAAAAGAAAATCCATAAGTTCATATACCCTTTATGGATTTTATTTCTTGTTGACAAAGTTTGGGGCTTTTAGACTGTTTAAGTTTTATTATTTTTAAGCATACAGTTTTGTTGATTTTGGAAATTTTCTATTTGCTCTTTGCCTAACAGTCTTCATCTCACCAGTCTAGTCAGTAGTAACAACAATTGCACAAGTGCAGTCATCATCAGTATGTCTAGATTTACTAATAATAATAGTAAGCAAATCATCCAACCTTTGACACGAGGAATATGATCAACAGTGTTATCAGGTGTTACCTTTAAATATGCATAGCATTTATTACACTGTACAAGATAATTCTGCTTTAAGATAATTCTGCTTTAACAAATCATTAATGGCATACTCATTTAAGGAATCCATGTTCAGCTTCAAATGAATACAAACTTATAAAAGAAAAGATAACCAAAATCCGTAACCACAGAATTCTAAGAAAACTTAAATCAAATTTTATGAGAAAAATCACACAAGAAATATACAACTAAATACTGAAGTTGTTGTTCTGACAGTACAAGTTCTAAAAGTCAGACACAACTGTAATTCCTTTATGCTGTGCGCAAATGCGTGCAGTAGCTTCTGCTCGCAGTCACACTTCTTTTTAACAGTAAAGATCAATAAATCACAAACCATGATAGGATTGTTTACATAAGCTCTTTTCTGTCCTCTCTGCAGTCTGTGTGAATTTATTTATGACATTTTGGAAATTAATCCTCAGAGAGAAATATGGCTGACCTGTTGTTGTTGGTAGACTTCAGAACATTGAGAATCCACACAACTACATTTGGCTAGACTAGAATAAGGAAACTGAAATTCCACAGAACAGTAGCCCATAACCTCCGAGAATCAGATGAGTGGACATTAATCTCAGATGTCATGAAAAAAATTTTAAAAGGAACAGAACCTCTTGAAATACGTTAAAAGAATCTACAAAAGTACATTTCCATTTATGGTATGTTTGAGTGTTTTCATCTTGCTAAAGTAAAATTTTCAAACTGTTATACAGAGGTTTAAGTGTCAGTCTGCATGATAGGATTCTCCGAGAAAAATATACAGTGATATGGCAACTCATTTGACAGAAACTGCAGAACTTACTAAGTGCTATGCTGTATAACAAAGTTCAGTGAAGTTACTGGAAAAGCTCACCCAGACTCTGCTACAACTTGCTGTCAGGAAAGGTTACTTTGCTTTTACTTTCTTATATTTTGTATTACTTTATTGCCTTCTATTTTGTATGTTGTGATGTGTTTTCTTTACACTGTTTCACTTGTATTCTGATTTTAAATGCATATTAAAACTAGGAGAGAGACCAAAGTTGTGTTTCTTGTGAGTCACACAGAAATTAGAACAGGTCAGTTAAGGAGTTACACAGAAGATAGATCAAGTCAATTAAGTTTAATTATCTGTGAACTGAGGGTGGAAAAGTTCACCCAGACTCTGCTACAACTTGCAGGAGGGAAAGGTTAGTTTGTTTTTGCTTTCTTGTATTTTGTATTACTTTATTGCCTTCTTCTATTTTGTATACTGTGATTTATTTTCTTTACACTGTGTTTTACTTGTATTCTGCTTTTAATTGCATATTAAAACTAGGAAAGAGACCACAACTGTGTATCTTGTGAGTCAGATGTCTTTCTAGTTACCTGCTCCTTACGTTAAATTGACCATGTATCTCCTTCTCCCCTTTCATTGGCTGCTGTGAGGAAGCACAAAATTAACATTTTGTAAAATCACTTCCCTACAACTATTTCAATTTATTGGCCATCCCACTGTATTCTACAGAACCAAAATACAAGTGCCCACTCCCTTTCAATCTGTCTTTCTCTTTTAAAATTAGTGGCTCTCCAGTTAGACAGCTAAAGCTTAAGTTACACCCTTTCAAATCTAACCGATCAGTGCACACAATGCTTAGGATATTAACTGTCTTTTTTCATCTTATCTTTAAAATCTGTAATATCTATTGAATACCACCAATTATTGGACAGCCCACATTCTACCTCTCAGTAGTTATCTTGAGATTAGTGCTACTGTTTTCTCCTGGTGAGAGAAGGAGCACACAGACATTTCCTGGATACAGCTGATCACTGAAAAGCCTAATAACTGCTTCATAGGTTACATCTTGAAATCTGTGCTTATATTCTGCTCCTGATAAAAGAAGGAGCCAATACATTGTTTCATGACTGTTTCAGAATGGGCAATGAGTGTTTGTGCTTGTGGTCCTGATTGGTCTGGTTACTATTTAGGAGATCTACCAGGAAAAAGCTACAACAAGCCTACAGACCACTGCATCATTTAGAACAAGACTGTGGATCACCAAACAGGTTGTGGGCTGCTTCTTATCTTGGGACTAGTGGTAATGTTTTGCTTCTGGTGAGAGATGAAGCAAGGGAGCATTGTATCCCAGCAGAGTGAAGCTGTGCTGAGACCAGCACTAGTAGTAGCCAGGCAGTAGCCATTCATGTGACTCCCCCATTTTCATAATTCTTGACAAGCTAATCCTTTGTTTTCACTGCTTGATTTGTTTCTAACTTCAGAATATCTGTCTAAATACTTCATCTTTAAATTTTCAGGGTCTAATTATTAGTTTCCTCTTAATTGTTTGGCAGTGCCCTGCATAGACACAGACACCCTGAGTGACTTTTTTCCTGTAAACCACAATTGAAATTTCACCAATAGCTAGATGCACACAAGACTAGTCTACAGTGACAAGCACTATCCCCAAAGTTGCAAACTGGATATTCCTGACATTGCTTTATATTCTCACTCCAATTGTATAATCAAAAGTACAAATAAGTACACTAAATACACTGGCACTCTACAGCAGGATTTGTTAACTGAAAGACCACATTATGTGTATGCTCCAAATCTGGCTATGAGAAAGAAGCTGAGACCTATGTAAGTAAGTATGAAGTCACACCAGCCGAAAGAGCTACTCCAGAGAACATTGTGACAGAAAGGAAAAGAATAAACAATTGGGTTACCAGAATGTTTTAAAGAAATGATTATTCACTGTACACCAGGCAGAAGAGAGGTAAGTTTATCTAAAAGCAAAGCTAGCTCAGCCAACACTCTGTGTCTGTACCATGAACCAGTGCCCTGACCCCTCAGCTCTACAAATGTGGAAAACTGTTGCTACAGTTTATACCCAGCCTGCATGGAACACTACATCATTCAAGCTTTAGTTTAAAAAAATTCTTATAAATTGTAGCAAACTGCTACAAATCATTGCAAACAGTTGCTACAGTTTATTCCTTGTCTGCATCAAATGCTTCAGCACTCAGATTTTAGTTAAAAAAAAAAAATATATATATATATATATATATATATATATATATATATATATATATATATATAATTTTTTTTTTTTAATTTTTAAACTGTAGCTAACTGTTTGCTAAAATGTAGCAAGCAATTGCTACAGTTTAAACAACACAGTGAGTGTTACCTGCTAAACTTCTCAGGTTTGACTGCAAATGTAGTATCAGCTTTTAAAAGCCAGTATTGAATTAGATATTGGGATCTGCTGACTGCTCTCCCAACATTTTGTGACCAGGGCAGGTATTCATCTTGTCCTACCCTTGCTATGCTAGGCAGTATATGCCTGTAATGAGACGGTGTTTAGAAGCAGGTATAACATTCAAGTTTCTATATCCATCTGGTTTTAAAATATTATCCTGCTGGAAGAAAGGCACTTCTGGATGCAGAATAGTCTTAGCAGGAAATAATAGCAAAGCTACAGACCCTTGTTACAAAGGAAAATAAGTAAATATCATTAAAAAAAACAGGAGTTGACTAGAAAAATCATTATTATACTAGATGATTCAGACACTGGTATTGTTTGATTAAGATGACAAGGAAACAAATGGCAATAATGCATGGAAGAACTGTAGAATGTCACTTCCACAAGATGCAGTTGGGCATAAGAACCGCGCCACTGCAAGAAGTGGTTAAAGAGACTGGAATATGTAGAGCGGGTTAAAGTGGTGGGAGAATTCTTACTCTGTCTTTAATGCTTCGAAGGAAAATGAAAATGTAATTAAGTAAAAAAAGTTGTTTTTGTTAGTAATGTGTGTGTAACACATTTCTCATGTAAACTTCATACTACAGTGTATAGTGGTTCTGTACACAGTGCAGGGGTGTTTTAAATGTGACATGAGAGAGTCTTATCAGTGACTGCTGTTTATGCTAGTGAGGTTACAGTAAGAAATTACTTTTTCTTGACTGCACTGTGTCAGCACACATTCTAGTTTATTAATTTAGGGGTAGCCAGTACACTTTTTCTTAAGGCTAAAAAATCAGTTAACTGAGAGCATGCAAGCTGTTTTTCACAAATCAGAGGGAAACAGATACGGGAAAAGAACAGATGGTGTTGGGCAAGAGGAAGAACAAACATTAGCATGCACATCCAACATGATTAAACTTAACTTTGCAATCAGTAAAGCCTGTGGCTGTCTATTTGAGACAACTGTTTATACATGGATGGGTAACTTCTACTTTGGAAAATGCATACAGTTTTGTGTGTTTATAGTGAGTTAAAAGAGGCCAGTGTCAAAACCGAAAATGTCCAGTTTTGTTTTGTTTCATAAGTATTATTACTGAAATGAAAATGTGACGTGGGCTTAAAAAGAAATAAGAAGCCAGAACTGCATACAAGATAAGCCAGTCAAACATTAATGTCTGCACATAAGTTGTATGTCAGAAACAGATATTCAAAACAAAAATTGTCATGTAAAATATGTGAAAGTAATAACTTATCAGAATGGTTGTCTTACCAATTATATAATGGAACATAAATAACGTTTTCAGTATAGGCAAGAAGAAAAGAGTACTGAATTATATTAAGAAGTGCGAGGTACAGATGACAATGTTACAGGAGATACAACTAGAAATCAGCATACGACTTTAACAAAGAAAAGCTATATTCATCACCATATCAGGGCCAAAGGAAAGGTGGTAATAATACTGATTGTGAGGGGCTGCAATAGAGACAGAAGAGGAGAAGACAAGACAATAATGGTAGATTGTAGCAATAAGGAGTTATTGACAAGGCAGGATGATTGCACCACCATGTGTTCACATTCTATGGAAAACTCCTATTATGGGAAGTAACCGGCTTTCAGAAGGGATTATTATTCATTTGCGTGGACTGGAGTCTGTTGTATAATAGTGCGGATGTACCAGAGGAACCAAGAGGAGAAAATATAACAAAAGAAGATAGATTTCTTAAGACATATATACGAGTATGTTTTGAATAGAAGACGTAAACATATTAGCAGAAACCTGGGTGGAATTTTCATATTATTCCCCAAGATAAAATGTGTTAGATGGCATAAAAATTATGTTGCACAGGAGCATGATTATTTAACTGAAAGTCTTAAAACCAATCCAATAACTATTTCAGATCATGCACCAATATAAAGTTGCAAGGCAACCAA
Source organism: Protopterus annectens (assembly GCF_019279795.1). Classification (NCBI taxonomy): domain Eukaryota; kingdom Metazoa; phylum Chordata; order Ceratodontiformes; family Protopteridae; genus Protopterus; species Protopterus annectens. The sequence goes on along the minus strand of NC_056728.1, from coordinate 879,726,969 downwards.
GAAAATTAAAACACCGGTGCTTTCCTACTTATCTGTTAAAAACAGGAATTTAATGAATGGGTAGTGAAAATGATTCAAGAGTTGTTAGGAGAGATACAAATTTCTTTCGAAGGGGGTGGCTATGGAGTGGGATAAAAAAAATACATTTAAAAGCATTGTTGAAATAACAGAGAAACAGATATTGCACAGAAGTAATAGAAATTATTTATAGGGGTTGTCAAATGTTAAAGTATTGCAGATGAAGGGGGATCTAATAGAACAAGAACAGGACCAATAATGGAGTATTTGGATACTATGCATGACTTTAGAAAGGCTGCTGTTAAGCAAGCACTTTTGAAAACTCCAATGCACAACAACTATTAGCACAATTACTTAGGCAATAGACAATGAAAAAGGGGCATAGTCAAACTTAAGGAGTCGGTAATAAGACAAATAGAGAAACCCTGCAGAGGTATTAGAGATATTTTGGAAATTCTATGAACATTTTTTAAAGCAGAGAAATGCAGAGACCAAAAAAGGCACACAGAAAAATATGTATGTAAGGCCTAACTATGTCAAGGTTAGAAGACAAGGTTAATGACTTAAAAGCTGAGGTAGACATGGATGAGATAAAAAAGGTGATGTGTAATCAGTGGATAGGGAAGTCTCCTGGAATGGATGGTTTTCCTGTGGAAGCTGGAAGGGAAGAAAGTGATAAAAGATCTGGAAGGTTTTATTTAACATTTTAAAAGCAGTAATAGTATGAGCATCTCGGAAGAAAGCTGTAGTGGTTGTAATTCACATAATGATAAACACCCTTCACACCCAGCTTCATATAGACCAGTTTCAGTTCTAAACCACAAAGTCTTTATGCCTATACTAGCCATGAGAATGGCTAAGGTGTCCCCAAAACTTTCAGATATGGATCAAGGAAGTTTTGGGGAGGGGAGGCAAACGTGACAACATTAACATAACAATGATGATCCTGGGGACATACTGTATTAGAAGACATCTCTAGTGTTGGTGGGTCTTGATGCAGAGATGACCCTAACATAACGTCAGCTGGAATTTTATCAGTAGGGCTATGGTAGCATTTGCATTCCCTGGTAGAATAATGGTGGTAGTTAAGGGGATATATGAAGAGTCAGGGTCAAACGTTAAGGTGGGAAGGTTCCTCTCTAACAAGAAGCAGACAGAGGTATCCTACTTCCCCTTCATATACTTTATACTTAGAGACACTGGCAAATAAAGTAAGGATTCCACAAATGCATGACTATAACTGATACTGTAGTCAGTCAGTTTGCAGATGATATTATTTTGTACTTGATGAATTCTGAAAAGGTCATTTCAATGTTGTGGACATTTTGAGACGTTTCATTTTTTTTTCAGGATATATAATAAATGAAGATAAAAGAAAAACTATAGAAATAAACTATGTTCCCTCCCCTGAACTGATTCAGTAAAGCAATGAAAATGTTTCTAATCCTTTTAGTATTAAATAGAGGTCAGGCATATTTTCATCAACTGGAGAAGAAATTGTGAAACATGATTAATGCTTGAACTATTTCTTATAGCGCTAGTAGTTTTCTCTGTGTATGGTTTGATCGGCTTGGAGTGCTCTGGTGCTGTTTCTTTGTTTTAATTTTATGATTAATAAAGAATCAAAGCACTTTATCTGGGATGGAAAGAAGTCATGAGATAAGTGTGATGTGTTGTTTCTCCATATAGAGTAAGGGATATAAGGATAACCAGATTTGAAGGGATACTTCATTGCTACAAAGTTAAGATCAACACACATAACACAATTAGAAGATTAAAAATCAGGTGAAAATAAACGATTTTGAGATACGACCAGTTAGAAAATAAGGAGAGAGTTGGACTTTTAGTGCAGGTCCTTAAAGAGAATAATAACAATACATAAGATTGTATTTGCAAAGCAGCAAAAAGTGTCATAAGAACTATGAACATAAGAATGGAAAAAATTAGATTTTACAAGTAGGAAGGACTGCAAATAGGGACATAGAAAATAGGCAAAAATCTGTTAAAGTTTAATGGACAAATAACAAAGGAGCTATTTTATTGGAAGCAGATAAGCAGGGTAAAAAGGGAATAGGGTGGGATAACGCCAAGCAGAAGTATGGATAGCGGGATGGAGACTGCCCTCCCTACCTGGGATTGGTAACACAGTACAGGAAAAGAAAAAAGAAACAGGCAAGGGTTAAGTGAAATACCAGCACTGGGGGAGTTTTAATTAAGTTTAGAAAAGAAGCTCCTCTTAAAATGGTTATTTAGTGGGGCATATAAAATAAAGTACGATAGCTTTAAGAACCATACATCAGGAGTTACAAAATGCTGCGAAGTGCAGGAGTAGTGCAATGGCATTTGTATGGGCCCCAATTATTAATGCAAATATGAACAAGCAATATTTGATGCCTAGAAGTGCAATAGGAGGTAACTGCAGAAATGCCTGGAGGTGACTTGGCTGTAATGATAAAGTATTACTTCCCATTCAATGGCATTATTTAAGTACTTCTTTAAACAGTCTGACATCTGAATGAAAATTAGGATAGAGACTTGTGAAATCTGAATGATGATGATGAACCCACAGTTAATGAACACTCACCTTTCCCATTGTAGAATACCAATTCTAAATTTGATATGCAACACAAATCTGGAATATCTTCCAGCAAATTAACTGCAGAGACAAAGAGTGGGTACGAAACTAAGACCTTTAATTCATTTTCATTTAAAAATGCAGAAGAAAAATAATCACAATGTTATCTGCAAATGGACAGTAAACTATTTGAGGCATATTCATCTGGAAATCAGTTAAACTGCTTCTGTCAAAAATCTCCATTTTCTTCCATCCCTTCTAAAGAAACTGCACTCTCCAAAGCTAAGAATACAGCATCCATGGGACCAGATGACATCCCAGGCTGTGTACTACATGAACTTCAAAATGAACTGGCACCTCACCTAAGTGTCATGTTTAATCATAGCCTCACCTCAGGCTTCATGCCCACTGAGTGGCGCACAGCTACAGTTATCCCACTCCACAAGGTGGGATCCCCCTTGGATCCTGGGAACTACTGTCGCATCAGTCTGACGAGCCTAATCTGCAAGGGCATGGAACGCATTATCATGGAACTTATAAACAAAGACATTGGCAACCTTCAAACACTGGGCCCCACCCAGTTTGGGTTCTTGAAGGGCTGATCTTGTCTCCTGAACCTGACCGACTTCTTCGAATCAGTCTCCAGAGCTGTGAATGAGGGTAAGGCAGTCCACACAACCTATCTGGACCTCGCCAAGGCCTTCAACACCATCCCCCACTCTGGAATCATAGATAAACTTACTAAGCTGGGCATAAATCCCATCATTCGATGGGTTGCCAAGTGGCTTACTGACAGAACCCAGACTGTAAAAGTAGCTGACTCCAAATCCATCTCCAGACAAGTGACAAGTAGAATACCTCAGGGTTCAATCCTGGGACCGCTCTTGTTTGGCATCTACTTCGCTGAAGTACAGGCCAACACTAAGGGACTTTGGCTAACAAAGTTCGCAGATGACTGCAAATTGGGAGCCATTATAGAATCCCCAAATTATGTGGATGTTCTACAAAAGGGCCTTATAGAAACAGATGCTTGGTGCCAGAGCCACAGGCTCAAGCTTAATGTCAAGAAATATATAGTTATCGCCTTTGGGAAAAACCATGTACCCATGAATTACCACATAGGTGGCAGTACACTAAACACCAAAAGTGTGATGAGAGACTTAGGGACACTGGTGTACAGTGGTCTCACCTTTGATAACCACATTGCCACACTAGTCAGAAAATCCTATGCGGCACACCTCATCACTAAGGGCTTTTCATCCAGAAAAAAGGAGGTCATTGTCCCACTGTACTCATCCCTCATTTGACCCATTATAGAGTACAATGCCCCATTTGGTATGTACCTCACAAGACATCTGCAACTGCTGGAAAGGCCGCAGAAATACTTCACTATAAGAATCACAGATGCCCCTAGGCTGACTGTCTAAAAAAACTGCAGCTATACTCTGTGGCATATCGTCTACTTAAAGGTGATCTCTGCTTAACATACAAGGCCATGTCAAACCCTGAGCTGTTGGACATGCCCCACTTAAAGAAATCCCAATCCCTCTGAGCCACACGCTCCAGGGATCTAAACCTTGTCATCACAATGAACAAAACATGCTAGAGGGATAGGTTCCTGACCCAGAGACTCCCCAGACTCTGGAACAGACTGCCCATACATGTCAAGCAGACCACCTCCTTGGCCCTCTTCAAAAGGAACCTTGATGATTGGATGGGAGATAGGAAATTCACCCTGGGGATCATGTCAGTCACCCTGTTAGACAGGGGTCCAGGGAAGTAAATATTTTGGGAAGAAATATCTGGGGAATTGTTTGGCTAGGCTTGTATAGGCCCTAGGGCTGATAGCCTAGTACCATCCTATGAACCTATGAACCTATGAATTAGAAATAGCAATATTAGCACATTTGCTGGATGATGACCCATACACAGATTTGTTTTCCACATTTATAGTACACGAGAAATTAGAGCAGGTATGTACTATTAAGAAAGCACAACACGACCTCCTTTGTCTCTAAATCTCACAGGATTTTTTTTTCTTAATCTCACCCCCAGTACCAGCAAGTCTCACTGATTTTTTTCTTTGTTAATAACAACAAGGAAGATTTTATTCATATTTTTTTAACTCTCCTGTTTTTTCTTGATTGCAAATCTGTATCTAACACATTTCATGTATATATTTTCTTGTACTCAGGATTGTCTTTAAACTTATGCAAAAAAGCTTCCAACCTATCAACAGTATCATTATCTTATTGCAATTACCTTTCATGATAAGAAATTAACAAGTTTAAAATAATCTTGTGATAATATGCTTAATGGACTGCTATTCAGACAAAAACAAGTCTTCATATGAATTTAGATGTGTTTAGGTAATGTGTTATTTGTATTAAAAAAAACTCATCCAGGGATTCATTAAGATGCCCAGTTTAGGCTGTAGGCCCTGTGGTAAAAAGACCCTGATACCACAATGTGGAATTTTGCAATTCATAGACACATTAGCCACAATGAGAAAAGACCTCAATGTCCACTATTTACTATTTATTGACATTTGATTACCAGGAAAGTCCGACTGGGTAGAAACCCATTTTCAGCCGAGACCAAGGGAGAAAAGCTTCAAATTATTACAAAACATTTTAAGAACAGTAATTTGATAATCTTCAAAAATAAAACAAAAACATATGCAGTTTGAATAACTATAACAAATTAGTGATAATTAAAAACATTGGTTATGAATCAATACACATTATATGACAATCATATACGGAGGTATAAGGAATGAAAAGGTACTTGTTCACATTTAGGGATATAGTTTATCCTGGTTTTAGCAAGAACAGAAACATCACTTTAGCAAGAACAGAGCCAGATCTTAGCTCAGAAGTCTTTCAAAGTGGTTTTGAAAGATGGGAGGGAGGGTATTGATCTGATGGTAACAGGTAAGGAGTTCCAGGCCTTAGCAACCTTATACGAGTACAGACAATGCCCTGCAGATTTGACAGGTTTATAGATAGACAGGAGTTTTTGGTCACTGAATAACAATAACCAACTGGGACCACAGTTGTATAGAATGGTTTTTAGTGCTAGACAGACGGAGTATTTGCTGCAAATTCAGGAGCTTTGTTATAGCATTGTTCAAGTTTTAATTTTTGTGAAACCTGGATGTTAGTAAGGATAGGAGTGCCATAAAGAAGTGTGGGGAGGAGATAAGTAGTAGCAAGTGTAGTTTTTAGTTGCGTCAGTGAGAAAAAATTTTTGGCTCTGTAAAGCATCCCTAGTTTTTAATGAGTTTTTCTTCTGCAATTTTGTATATGACAGTCAAATGTAAGCTTATCATCCACTATCACCCCAAATAATTTGCTATGAGAAGTGGTTTCAATGGTTGTATTATCAAAAGAGGACTTTAAATTTTCTTTTTTCGCTAAAGAGGGATTTGTGGGGAAAGAAGCATTAGTTTGGTTGTTGCTGGTTGAGCGTGAGTTGTGAGTTACAAAGCCATGTTTCAGTGGTTGTTAAAGCTTCCTGCTTAATTTTTTTCAGGTGTACCATGTTGTCAGATGTGTAAATGAGAGTGGAATCATATTGGATTAGGGTGGCCTGTTGTGTGGATATATAGAGGGTGTTGATGAAAATGTTAAAGAGGAGTGGGCCAAGGATAGAGCCTTGTGGAACACCAGTGGTGGCTGGGAGGTAAGGACAGAGTGTGAAGTAATATTTTACTGATTAATACCTAATGCACACGTAGTTTTTAAGCCACAGAAGGGTGGGCTGAGACAGACCTACTGAGGACATTTGAAGTAGAAGCTTGGTGTGACTAACTGTATTGGAGGCTTTAGACTAGTCTAAAAATAAGGAAGAGACTAGTAGTTTGTCGATATATAGATACTGCCAATAAAGCTAGAGATAAGTAAGAAGGGCAATGTTAGTACTATGGGAAGGACAGAAGCACAGAAGCAATGTTGTATAGGGGATAGGAGTTCTTCCTGCAGGAGATAGTCCAGCAATTGTTTTTGAATTGATTTTTCAAGTATTTTGGCGAGGGGAGACAAGATTGCTATAGATCTAACATTAATGTCTGTTGAATTTCCTCCTTTGTACAGAGGGATAATGTGTGACTTTTTCTAGAGAGAGGAAATGTAGGATTCTAAGGCTGCTATAGGTCTAAAGCTAATGTCTTTTGAATTTCCTCCTTTGTGCAGAGGGATAATGTGTGACTTTTTCTAGAGAGAGGAAATGTAGGATTCTAAGGCTGCTATAGGTCTAAAGTTAATGTCGTTTGAATTTCATCCTTTGTGCAGAGGGATAATGTGTGACTTTTTCTAGAGAGAGGAAATGTAGGATTCTAAGGCTGCTATAGGTCTAAAGTTAATGTCTGTTGAATTTCATCCTTTGTGCAGAGAGATAATGTGTGACTTTTTCTAGAGAGAGGAAATGTAGGATTCTAAGACTGCTATAGGTCTAAAGTTAATGTCTGTTGAATTTCATCCTTTGTGCAGAGGGATAGTGTGTGACTTTTTCTAGAGAGAGGAAATGTAGGATTCTAAGGCTGCTATAGGTCTAAAGTTAATGTCTTTTGAATTTCCTCCTTTGTGCAGAGGGATAATGTGTGACTTTTTCTAGAGAGAGGAAATGTAGGATTCTAAGGCTGCTATAGGTCTAAAGTTAATGTCTTTTGAATTTCCTCCTTTGTGCAGAGGGATAATGTGTGACTTTTTCTAGAGAGAGGAAATGTAGGATTCTAAGACTGCTATAGGTCTAAAGTTAATGTCGTTTGAATTTCATCCTTTGTGCAGAGGGATAATGTGTAACTTTTTCTAGAGAGAGGAAATGTAGGATTCTAAGGCTGCTATAGGTCTAAAGTTAATGTCTTTTGAATTTCCTCCTTTGTGCAGAGGGATAATGTGTGGCTTTTTCTAGAGAGAGGAAATGTAGGATTCTAAGACTGCTATAGGTCTAAAGTTAATTTCTTTTGAATTTCCTCCTTTGTGCAGAGGGATAATGTGTGACTTTTTCTAGAGAGAGGAAATGTAGGATTCTAAGACTGCTATAGGTCTAAAGTTAATGTCGATTGAATTTCCTCCTTTGTGCAGAGGGATAATGTGTGAGTTCTTCTAGACAGAGGGAATGTGGGATTCCTGGACTGACCTATTTTTAAGGATTGAGACAGGATAGGCAGTGCTACTGGCTGCTATTTTTAGGTACTCGCTTGGAAGGTCATCAACTGAGGAAGAGCAGGATTTAAGTTTAAGAGAAGTTTTATACAGGATGTGGGTATAAGTTTGATGGTAAAAGTGGATGTGGTGATATGTGGCTGTTATGCAGGGTTGGGATTAGATGCTGAGGAATCCTGGGTTAGAGATGCTATACTATCTACAGTAAAAGAGTTGAACTGTATTGCAGTTTCAAGTGGTGAGTTACCAAGAGATGGGTTTGTGTTGAATTTTTGGCTAGGACGTAAGATTTCTTAAAAGGATTTCCAAATTTGTTTTAGGCTAATTAATGAAATTGTGAGTAAGACAGATAAAATTTTGCACTCGTTTTTGAGGAAACCATTTATAGCATAGTCTAATTTTGACTTTAGCAGAATGTAAACTAAATTGCAATATCTAGGATTTACAGCTGTCAGTAAGTGCAGATCAGCATTTGCCATGGTAGTTAGTGGCAGTGACATCATGTACGCAGAGGCATGTCTCCCCCTTCAGTAACTGTCCCACACCCACCCACAAGTGCACAATAACACACACACACACACACACACACACACACACACACACACACACACACACACACACACACACACACACACACACACATTCCTGCCTTATCCCTAAACTTCCCATTACTTATATATTCCATGGTGGTGGAGCATGGCCTTTTGACCATGTTCACTATGGCAATGAGCAAGCAGTGTTCATACTGATCTAAATGGCTAACTGATTCCATGTATCACTCAGCGTATTGATGATTTCCAGGAGGTAGTCTTGGGATGAGAGAGCAAATGGCATATTAGCATATGCCTCTCTCCCAAACTGCCTCATTAGCATGTAACAGCATAATTAGATTCAAATCTATGGTTCAAATGTTGTCCTCCTTTTTAAATAAATTTTTACTTTGTAACCACTCTATCTATTAAATGATCTGATAAAGTTTTCCAAAGGCACTTTGGATAGTAATTACTGTACATAGTTTATTCAAATCTCTGCTAATGTCAAAATCAGAGCATGCTATGAATGGCTTCCTCAAAATTGGTGTAAAACGTTTATTCCTCTTACTATCTCTTTAATTACTTTGTTTTTTAATTGACTTACTATAATCTAAGTACAAGCATCTTTTTCAACCCTAAATGTTGGAAATCCAAAAAGCAATGTGGAAAAACAGCATGTTTAAAAAGAGAGATTGTGTGGCTGAAGAACAATGTATGTTAGTACCTTAAATAAGAAAGCTGTTTATAGGCTACAGCCACTTTATGGTTAGATCTAATTCTTATTCGATCAATGAATGAAAAAGGAATGCTTCTTGACTGACCCTAGCCAAAACTTTGAAGACTTCAAGGAAAAAAAATTGCAGTGAAACAAAGCTTAAAATACAACAAACTTTAATATAAGAATAGCAAAATAAAAGGGTAATAGAAATATCAAAGCCATGAATGTAGAAAATCAAAACACGATGCAGTCTAACAGCAGTTTTAAACTGAGAGCTCTTATAGCTGAAGAGGAATATAGGTGAATACTAACAGGGCCAGTACTAGCAATGTGGGGGCCCACAGCAAGTTTGAAGTTGGGGGCTCTACCCAGTGTGCCATCACACCCCCTTTCCTGTCACACTTATCCAGCACCATTTAATGATCACTATAGTGATATAGAGAGCTCTTGCAAATGAAGAGGAATGTAGGTGAAAGCCTTAAATAAGAAAACTTTTTCACAGCTCCTCCCACTAATTAGCTAGATCTTCCTCCTATTCAGTTAATGAAAAGTAATGTTTCCTTATGGACTCTGGACAAAAGATATTAAGACTTCAAGAATCAGTCCAGTACAAGAATTGTGAATGAAAAACTGTTTAATTAAGCACTTTTCATCTCCAAATTTACAAAGACTTCATCAGATATCCATTCATCCTAAAAATTCCAGTTTAAATAATTGCTTCCAAAAAGCATGTGACACATTTCAAACAATAGACACTTTCTTACATCCTACTACCACTAATTCATACAATGTTAAAACCTGGTCTTAAGGTTCCATTATTTAAAGACATATATTTTATGATTTATAATTAATATAATTTCTTAAAAAGCACAAAAAAATAAACATTAAAACCATGTCTTTACGTGCATCTATTTGCACTCTTAAGTTTTAGTATACATAAAATTGAATAAATTTCAATAATTCCTGGGTACTGACAAGCACTTGTGCATAATTGCCACAATAATTCCAACCTTTCCAGTAGGAGGTGGTCTGGTCCTCCCCTACCATCTGTTTGAACATGACCTATGGCTCGGAACTTAAATGTATGTTCGGGGAACTCTATTATGTGCCTAGCTAATGCATTATCTAGTTTCCTCTTGTTAATACTGTGCAGATGTTCGTACACTTTCCTTCAGGGTCCTTATAGTTTTCCCAATATAAAATACTGGGCACTGTTGGCATCTTGCTAGGTACGCTATCATTTTGGACTGACAGTTAAATTTCTTACTTGAGATGTATTTCCTACCCATAATGTGATATGTTTTCCCAATCTCCATAAACTTACAGTAACTGCACATTTCATATTTAACCATCCCAGGATTTTTACTTGTACCAGGGATTTTATTTTCCAACAACTTTTTCATAGTTGCCCCTTTTCTGAAAATGATCTGTGGGTTTTTTTTGTTTGTTTTTTTACTAACAAAGGGGTCACTTTGTAACACCTCCCAATTCTTTAGGATAATGTTTTTTTAAGGCCCAACCATCTATGCTATTTGTGGTAACAAAACTATATTGCGTATAGTTTCCCACATTCTTCTCAGTAGTCGTATTTAAGATGATATCTTCGATATTTTAAAAATTTTCGTCATGCCATAAAATTGGCTTGCAAATCCCTCTCTCTTTTATTTTGTACTTCTCTGACAAGTTGGTCTAAAAGGCTTTGTGGGTACCCTCTATTTTGAAACATTTCTTTCAGTTTATTACATTCATTATAAAAATAATTTTTGAGGCTCACCATCCTGGCTGCTCTAACTAGCTGCCCCATCACCACTGATCTTTTTTGGTGTTGAGGATGGCAGCTAGTGAAATAAAGGAAGCTATTCAAATAGGTTTCCTTTTGAAAAATAGTACTAGTGTATCTCTTCAATACTTTACCCTTTCTTAACTCATTGTCAAGGTATGACATTTTTTCTTGCCCATAACAGGATGTGAACCTCAAAAAATCATTAGTACTGTTAAAATAATTCAGTACTTCTTCAGCCAATAATTCATCGCCTTTTAGGATGACAAAAATGTCATCCAAGAATCTAGTATAGAAATAAAATTGTTCTTTAATACGATTGTTTCTTCTAATAAATTCTTTTTCCCAATATGCCATGACTAAATTTGAAAAACTAGCCCTGCATGGGGAACCCATGGCTATCCCCGTTTTTTGCAAGTAGATCTCATTATCAAATAAAATGTAGTTGTTACTTAGTACTATGTCCAAAAGATCTTCTACCAGTCCAGTTTCAGACCTAGGAGCCCCTAAGTTTTGTAATCTATTAGAGACCCATTCTATCCCTTCCTGTTGAGGTATAGATGTATATAATTCTTTTACATCTATTGTCAAAAAGTTGAAATTTTCTTTATATTCAATTTTATTGACCTCACTCATGAAGGACCATGAATCTTTACAAATATGGTCCTCTTGTTTGATATACTTTTTTAACATGGAATCGACCACTTTTGCACATGTGTATGTAATACTGTTGCATGCATCAACTAGTGGCCTCATCGGTGGGTATCTTAGGCACTCCAAATAGTAAAGGAATTCTTGGTGCAGCTAATGTAATATAATTATAAGTATTAATGTCTATTTTGGTTTCAGTGAGCAGATCATTAAAATACCCTCTAATCCTAGTGTAAGCCACATTTAGTTAATTTCTTGATGCCTTTACATATGTCTCACTCTCTAGTACTTTCTTCATTTTGTTTTTATAATCCTCGTTATTCATGACTACCATCCCCCCCACCCTTGTCAGGTTTCATGAACCGAAGTGGCAATTTCTGCATATTCTGAATTGCTTGCCAGTTCTGCTTCGTCATGTCACATTCACTACTTGAGGCTTTTTTGTTTTTGAAACAATGCCTAACATCAATTTCATACATATTTTCAAATACGGCTACTCTGTTTTGAAAAGGTGGATTATTATAGCAATAACCTACGCCTGGGTGTGGGTAATGCTGGATTTACCCACGGTTGGTGTGGTTTGGTCACAAGGGTGAAGCCTGAGTGGCCAAACAAAGACAACCGTGGGTAAATCCAGCATTACCCACACCCAGAAGTGGGTTACTGCTATTATACAATGACATTATTTAAGAAAAAAAAAATTACTTTTCTTAAATAATGGCATTGTATAATGCCTCCTTGATGCCCTTCCACAGCTGTCTGGTATTCTGCGGCAGTTCTGATGTACTGCGCATGCATATGCTTACGCAGTACATCAGAGCTGTGGGCAAAAGCAACGGAGAAAGCAAGATCTCCGTTGCTTTTTACAAACTGTCTCCCTATGTTAAAGGAGTTTAACATAGCGAGACAGCTTTAAAAAAAGCAATGGAGAATCTCTGTTGCCTTTTTTAAAGCTGTCTCACCATGTTAAACCCATTTAACAAAGCGAGACACCTTTAAAAAAAGCAACAGAGATAGGAAGATCTCCATTACTTTTTTTAAAGCTGTCTCGCTATGTTAAACTTGTTTAACATAGTGAGACAGGTTGTAAAAAGCAACGGAGATATTGCGTTCTCATTCTCTGTTGCTGTAAAAAAAAAAAAAAAAGTTATACTAATGGAAAAAGTCTGGGCGACTGGGCCTTTTTCCATTACTATAACTCTGATTTACAACGTGCACGCTGACCAATCAGCGTGCAAGTTTTGGAATATTAATGGGGGGTTGTTGTATAATATAAGTGCTTGTTCTATAAAATTCATTTATCTCGTGGTTGCTTTGACCCATAATAACTGCTAATTTCACTCTCCTTGTACACATTTGCAAATCAATCAAAGTTTGAGCTAAACATGCTTTAGTTGCAGAAATAAAAGTTTGGCCTTTTGCTAATAATTCGACTAGACAAGGCTCAATCTCACTGTCTGAGTAATTAAAAACTTTAAAGTCATTATGTGAGTTAAACAATAGTTTATAGTACCTATTGTCTGTTTCATATTCGTCTATTATCTCCTCTGCTTCTGTTTTGTATTGTAGCATTGTGTTTTGCCTCCCCGTGGGTTGTGGTTCTGTGTTTGATGGTGAAAATTTTTATCGTTAGTGTTGTTTAAATTCCGTTTACTGTTCGATGGATCTTGGTTGGTGGCATTTGTGTTGTTTCTGTATGCAATCTTCTCACTTCTTCTTGACTCTGTTTTACCCCCACTTGTTGTCTCTTCATAAGTGCTAGTTTGCTCTCCGCTCGTATTCACTTCCTGGTGACCTAAGTCTCCTCCTGCATCTAGCTGTGGGCCAGTTGCATTCCATATTTGAGATAAGGGAGGTGTTGGATAGGCTGTACTGTTCCTATATGCCAACTTATCCTGCTGCATTTTTTTTAATTTTTGTTCCGCATGGTTTTTCTATTAATTGCTATATTCGAACCTATACCTTTCACAATCGGTATAATTTTAATGGCTTGATCCACTACCTGAGTATCTATTGATAAAATGTCCATATTCGATTGGTAGTGTTTAACCATTAAGTTTAGGAGTTCTAAGCTATGTTTATCAAATAGTTTTAAGAGGTCCTGGTGAAACATTGACCCATCTTCGAGCCCGGTCGGATATTGTCAGACTCGTAAACCCTTTGGAATAATACTTTCTTTGATACACTCTTGAAAATATGCCACTTCTAATTGATGTTTTTTAAATTGTACTAATTTATAGTCAAGGGTTTTAAGATTTACCAGGATATTAGCATTACCTCCAGCTGACTTCTCCTGTGTTCCAGGTTGCTGTTGGTTACTAAGCGACACTGGTTCGTTCAGCCAAATGGCTATGTTTGGAGTCTCAATAAGCCCTGAGGTGTTCTGTGCATTTGGATAGTTGTTTGTTTCCATTTCTTTCCCTGGTATTCCTTGGTACTAAAAGAAGTAGTCATAGCAGAAATTAAGGCTTCACTGAACAAGTCACCTGGCATTGATGGTATTCCAATCGAATTAATCAAAGGCTCAGAATGTGCTATCATGGCCCTCATTCGACTGTGTCAACAGATTTGGAATGGAAAAATATGGTCAACTGACTAAAGAAAATAATTATTCATACTTGCACCTAAGAAAGGTAATGCTAAGGATTGTAACAATTACAGAATGATTGCATTAATTCCCCACACCAGCAAACTACTGCTAAAAATAATACAACAAAGGATATAATCATATGTTGAGCAAGAACTACCCAAAGTTCAGGCTGGTTTCAAAAAAGATCAAAGAACATGAGACATTATTCCCAATGTTATGTAGATACTGGAGAACAGCAAAGAATACCAAAAACTAATATACTTTTGCTTCACTGACTACAGCAAAGCTTTTGACTGTGTGGATCATGATAAACTATGCAGAACTCTAACACAAACGGGAATACCCAAACACACGACTCAGCTGATAAAGAGTCTTTATGAAAATCAAGATGCTGCAGTGAGAACTGAATATGGCAACACTGATTGGTTTCTAATAAAACGTATTGTCAGACAAAGATGCATCTTGTCACCTTACGTCTTCAACATTTACAATGAAGCCATCTTTAGAAAAGCAAATTTGGAAGAAGACAGCATCAGTTTTAAAGTTGCCGGCTGAAATATAAACAACGTGCACTATGTAGATGAGACAACACCCATCACCAGCAGCAAAAAAGACATGCAGTATCTAGTGAAAAAAGTTAAAGCCAAAAGCCATAACATGGGATTACAGTCAAAGAAACACAAGACGAAGATTATTAACACAGAAAATGCTGAAGATTTTGAGCTTGAAGATGAGAGAATAAAAGTTGTAAAGAATTTCAATAGCCCAGGCTCTTTTATAAACATGAAAGCAACTAGATGGGAAAGAAATAATTTGACGAATTGCACTTGGTCATTCTACAATGAAGGCTGTATTCAATAGCAAGGAAATAACACTAAAAATGAAGATGAGACTTATCCATACACTTATTTTCTCAGTGGTCAATTATGGATGCGAAAACTGGACACTACAGAAATGGGACAGAAAGAAGATTGACTCAGTTGAACTTTGGTGCTGGAGAAGGATTATGTGTGTGCCATGGACTGCCAGAAGAGCTAAGAAATCAATTTTGGAAGATATCAAACTGGTTATGTCACTTGAAGCCCAGTTGATGAAGTTATGACCGTCTTATTTTGATCATACCATCAGAAGAGAGATCACTGGAGAAACACATTATGTTTGGAAACACTAAAGGAACCAGACAAAGAGGGTGATCTACAACCATAGGGATGATGCTAAAAGACCTCTCTGGACTAGCACAGAACTGTTTTTTTTTGCATCTCTAATTCATCAAGTCAATGACATGAGAAATACTATATGTATTAAAAATGTGTACTTATCTATGTATAATAAGCACCACTCCCCCATAGTTTATCTGTTGGAACCTGAACATACCCAAGTACACAGATCATAATCTCAAAATAAGGTGGTCTACCATTTTCACTGAACCTTCACATGATCATTTCTGCCTAGATCCAGTCTGGCTTCAGTTCCTCAGATATATAGCTTCCTCAGAAATCTTTTAGTAGCTTCACTATCTAATTTGTAGTAGCACTCCCAGATCACATCTAAAACCACAAACCAACATTCTTCTCATTGAAATCTTACTTACCAGGCTAACAACTTTAAGTCTATACCCCTCTTCACTTACTGTTATTCTCTCTAACTACACTTCTGCCAGTATATTTGACAGCTTTCTCCTTGTGTGGATCCATTTAATTTACTAACCCTGATAATAAACTACTCCTTTCTGTGTAGTGCCAAACACTGTAAAATGTTTAACTCTACCACAAGAATCTCAGTCTCCTTTCTATTACATTTGTGCCCTGTCCACAAAGCCTTCATTGCTTCCCTCCAATTTATGGAAGCTCCATCTTGCTGGCTATAGTTCACTATTTCCATTGTCATCTGTTTTCCCCAGTAAACTTTATACATGTCTTTCCATTATCAGTCATTTACCTCTAAGGTCTCTATGTCGTCTGCATCCTCCAAGCATCAACTCTGCTAAAGCATGATTGAAAGGTGCATCCTCTGCCCAGTGCATATTGTCTATGCCTATAAGGAATCTACTTACTTGTTTGATTTTATAGAAAAAAGGAATACTCTCTTCTATCGCCCTAATGACCCATCATATACCCATTGAACCATACCTCTGTATTTCCTTCCCAAGTGCCTTTTCTTGCCTCCTATTAAAACTCAACAGCTTCAAATAGCTGTCTAAAATTATATCCATTACCATGTTGTAAATTCCTAAGACTTCTTTGTTTATTGGTCTCCTGATCTACACTGGAGCAAAGAAAATAATATGAATACAAGGAGCAAACCATCACATTCTTCTCCATTTATTCCCACATCTTGCAAATCTACTTTTCCTCCCACTATGTACCCTAAATGGGAAGGTCTTCCTCTCCTTTTATTCAGTCTCTCTCTCTGCCTTAAAAAACCCACCATCCTCAACTTTTCTGAGTCCCTCAGCATTAACTCTAGCTTCTGTATCATCACCACTTGTACATCCACAGCTTTTCAACTTAATAGTAGTCATTTACTTCTTTACAAGGTAGTTTGTCACCAACATGTCAAGTCAAAAAATCAGTTCCTCATCTTACCTACTACAGTGGCCTGCCCCATAGGGTTTGTCTTATATGCGACCACTAGCTATTGCTCATTCTGAAACTAAACAGAGTGGTCTTCGAGAGTGATTTGTTATCTCCTCTGCCATTTCACCTTGAGAATTAACTATCAATATAGCTGCACTGTGACTATAGTGCCTTGCATACCTAGATACATAAAATCATAAAATACCTGGATATACAAGTAGAAATGAGGGAAATCTAGAATAATGATACCAAAATATTTCCAGAAATAGTAAGAACATCACAACTAAAAAAAAGTAAATTAATTATTCTTAAATATATTACCAATGCAAGTAATGCCGTAAGAATTAGTAAAGGGGGCCATTCTGGATACATTGCAGGTGTTGTACAAAAGTATTCTTTTTTGTCAAAGACATTTTTATTTTTATTTTGTTTTCATTATAAACATATGCAAATATACATATAACAAATACAATAAAATCACAAAACTATTTACAATATTTACACTCATCCATTATAAACAATCATTTTATCCATGAGAAGTTATCAGTATTTGTTCAAAAGATTTTTCCAATTTTTCCCATGCTATTTTTTTATGAGTAATGTTATGAGTTCTATAACAAATGGTTTGCAGTTCTTTTTTTACAAACAACTTTAGCTAAATTAATAAAATCTTTAAACATCAAATCTTGTTTACTTTTCCAGTTCAAAGTAATAACTTTTCTGACAGTTGCAAGACTTGACCAGAGTAACTGAATCTGAGATTTAGGTATTGCATTAAGTATAGGAACATTGAATAGGATTAGTGCAATAGAAATATGACAGTTATCAGACCATAAAGCATTTACAAAATATCTGAAGTATTTCCAGTATTGAGCATTTCTACATTCAATGCACATGTGAAGCCAGTTGGCCACTAGCAATTCATCATATTTGCAACAATTACTTTCACTGTTTTTGAGTATAAGATTTATTTTATGTGGAGTAATGCAACTCCTATTCATAAATTCCCATGTATACAATCTCCAATATAATGAAGAAGAGGTACCATATATAGAATTCAATAACAATTGTTTGTATTCATCAGATATTTGTTATCCATTAATCTTTACATAGTAATTCCAAAAATCTGAGTCAAACTTCAGAGTGTCTTGTCTTAGTATCTTATAGATAGGTGAGATATTTAATTTTTGATTACCTGTCTTTTCAAGACACCTAATAAAAAGCTGAATCAAACTAGGTATAGATTCAGTCTCTAGGTTGATTGATACTCTCATTTTGTTTTCTATAAACTGCCATAATGAGTGTATAAACAACCAGCTGTCTTGGCTATTATCAAAACTACATAAAAGAGAGTTTAGTAGTTTAATACTCATCTTCAATAAAATGATGCCAGAATATCAAGTTATTTTCCTTTCATTTTTGCATCGCATCGATGTTGAAAGAATCTAGGCAATCAGGGGAGTATTCTATATGGAATATAAAAATAGAAATTGTTTAATGTTGTAATTACAGTCAATTATATTTTTAAAGTTATTAAATATTTGATTAATGCCATAAGAAAAATGATCAACCTTCTTATTAAATAAACAAAATTCACGTAAAAGCCAATGAACTCTATTTATTCCATATTGTTCCTTAAACTGATTTTATAGTTCTGACATCAGTTATATGAATCTCATGTGCTATTTTCCAGCCAGATATATAGATAGGTGTGATGCAATGTAATATTACATTAATTATAACTGATTTGGAATAAAGATCTAAGCTAGAGAATGCTATCCCATTACTGTTCCAAGCTCTAATGTGCCATTTATATGCAAGCCTAGGTTTTAAGGGGAACCATACAAATTTAAGTAGCATGAAATCTAATTTTTAAATAAGTTTTTGGGAGGGGGTAGTATCAATGACTGTATACAAAGAACATTTTTAGGTAAAATTATCATTTTAATTAAAGAGAGCCTATCCTCCATTGTTAAGAACATTTTATTCCATCTTTTGATTAGTTCACTAATGGTGGTCATTAAATGATTGCAGTTTAGTTTAACAGACTCTTTCCATGTACTCTTTATACTGACACCCAAATATTTTAATGCATCATTCTCCCAATTAAACAGGCTATTCTCTCTTAGGTTTTTGTTGATTTTTTCATTAATTAGCAATGTTATGGATTTATTATGCTTAAATGTAAGCCCTGAAATTATTTCAGACTTGCTTAAGGTATTTATAACATCATGCAAAGAACCATCAATGTCACCCAACATTAACATATCATCAGCAAATAATTGTAACTTAGGACAATTGTCCTTATTAATTTGAAAGCCTTTTATATTTTGCTTGTTTCTGATATATATATATATATATATATATATATATATATATATATATATATCTATAGCAAAAGGTTCTATTGAAAGAGTAAACAATAATGGTGACAAAGGACAACCTTGTCTAGTTTCCTTGAGGATTTCTAGTGATGAGGATAGACATAATACAATTTTCACATAAGCTTGTGCCCCACTATAAATTTTCATTAATAAGTTGACAAAATCTGAGGAGAATTCAAAACCAATCAGAATTATTTATAGATAAGACCAACTAATAGACTCAAAAGCCTTTTGTATGTCTAGACTGATAATAGTTAGTTGCTTTTTCTATTTGCATACTATGTCTATTAATGATAGTAATTTAATATATTATCTTGCACTCTTCTATGAAGAATCAACCCTGTCTGATCATTATGTATTAGATTAGATAATATTTTCTTTATCCTATTAGCTATTTTTGTCATGAAAATGTTATAATTAGTGTTTAGTAATGAAATTGACCTATATGAATCACAGGATTTGGGGTCCTTACCTTGTTTTAATATGGGGAAATAATTGACTATTTCCACAATGGGGTTGTTATACATTTTAGCTTAACCATAGTAAAGGCACTCATCATTTTCTTTATTATATATTCAGGAAAAATCTTATATAGTTCAGAAATAATTCCATCCAGTCCTAGAGCTTTATTGTCTTTTATTTTTTTTATGTGCTCTTTCACTTCTGTTAGTATTATTTGTTTGTTTAATATGTTATTTTGTTGCATTGACACCTTAGTAGTTATATTCTCTTGAATAAAAATATTTATTACATTATCTGTCTCCAAACGTGGTGTGTTATTATTTATATCTTTATAGTAGTTCTTGAACACTTCTAATATGCCCATTAAGTTAGATGTACTCTTAACTGAACCACCACTTTTATTATTAATCTCATTAATAAGATTTTGATTACCTGCGGTGGTGGTGATTCTCAGCTAAAGCGTCGTCTGTGTGGAGGCATATGTGAATAAGGTGTGCCTTCATTGAAGGTTGTGCATCAGGGCTGGTAACCCGGTACGTAAAAATCCACTACCAATCATTAGCGGACTGGAGTTCCGCTGTGGCGTTCCCTAACCGGGAAAAGCCGAAAGACACAAACAATAAGATTTTGATTATTTATTTTTTTGGCTCTTTTGGATTTACAGCATAAGAATGTAATTTAATTTTTCCAGGTTTATGGCTACCTTATGATTCAGAACATCTAAGCATTTTTGATTTAACTTAATAATTTTGTTATGTGCTACTTTATTTGCTTTTGCATCCATTTTTATCTTGTCTATTTTTTTGCAAGTCTAAAATGTTTTGTCCCACTCTCCTTTCTTTTAAGCTATCAAGATTTTATTCTACCATATATATAAACTTTAAAGGTGTCCCATAGTATAGCATCAGTTACTTCACCATTATCATTTGTTTACATAAACATGTCTATTTCTTTTATTATCTATTCCCTAAAGTCTTTTAACTTAGTTATGTAGGCAGGAATTCTCTGTAGAAATCTTAAATCATCTGTTTGAGTAGTTAATGTAAAATGTATAGCATTGTAGTCTGAAAGTGGACAAGTCATTATAGATAAATCACTTATTTAGAGTATATATTATTTGATACAAAGACCTTAACAATGTTTGTTTGTGTACCAAACCCATATGAATAGTGAGTATAGAATAAGGAATAATGTTCTTTTAGACCATGTATATCTTTAAGGTTCATCTGGTTTGTAAAGTCGTTTAACTTCTTGGCTTGAGATGTTAGTTTTATTTTATCATTTTTAGAAATATCATTGCCTGATAATAGGCAGTCAAAATCACCTGTTGTTATAATTTCCCCTTTTGCATTTAAAGTAATCAGGTCCAGATATTTGTCAACATATTTAGTACTCAGTCCTGGTATCCAGTATGTATTAATCAAAGTACAATTCTTCCTATTGATTTCCAAAATGACCATGCTTAACATCCCATCTTTATGTGAAATTATAGCTATAATTCTTGGCAAGTTCTTTCCCATAGAATAAGAGTGCCTCTTCTCTTAGTCTTAAAACATGCATCACTCAGAATGGTATAGCCATTGAATGAGTAGTTTGTAGATCTTTTTTTAATAGATGGGTTTCCTGTAAAAAAAAAAGATTATCTGGGCTTTGTGCATTTTGATATATTTAAGCAAACCAGCTCTTTTCACATTATTGTTCAAAGCATTAATATTTAATGATAAGCACTTATAAGCCAATGATTATAATGTGTATGTTATTACTAACTGAAAGACCTTTCTTCCGTGTTGACTTGAAATCTACTGAAAACATAGTTATCATGGATGCATAACTACTTTCAGAAACCCAACACTATTTACAAACACATACATTAAACAAAGTTTATGGTTTAGTTAAAAAATTAAATAAACCATACATCCACCACCTCTCCAATACCAAAAAACACAAATTATCCATCTCTGCTTAGAATATAGTATAAAAACAAAAAAAGAAAAGCATTATTAAAGCAACTAATGAAATCTGAATCCATGAAATATACATTAGAATGAGAGTGTACACTATATCTGAAGCTATATGAATATGTCAAATATGATAATAGCACCTCTAATATGTAGATATGCCAGAAATACACATCAGATCAAAGTGTGTATAAACATTAGAAGCTGAAGGTGAAAAAGATTGTCAATATTTCCAAGACTTTTCAAGAAACATCAGATAATTTAACCATTTTGTCAGTCATCTAACATTTTTTATTTAAGGATTTGTTGAACGTATACATGTATATATATATATATATATATATATATATATATATATATATATATATATATATATATATATATATAAAACACATTACAATCTATTATATTTTGAAATTATACACATATTACACATATGTATTAACAATATCTATGTTGATGTCTTTCATCAAGAAGTGAGTTGAGAGAGAGAGAGAGGAACAAAAAGGGGGCCTCTCAACCGTCTGTTTATTTACTAAAGGTTTAGTTATGCAACATAAGTCTGATGTTAATGTGCATAATGAGTTTTCTAATGCAACTCCTAGTTCCCTTGATGTCATTTAGTTACTAATAGTGTCATTAAATCTGCAGAATATATGAATCTATAAGAAAACATAGGCATTTTCAAAGGAGTCAAACACTTTTATCAGAACTAATGATTTACCATTTAAAGTATCTAAGTGAAGGATAACAGAATTTCAAGAGAAAATAATTCTAAGTACAACTATTTAATAAGTTCAAAAGGTCAAATGATGTCATCACTATTATTTCCTCAAACTGCAGCTTCATAAACTTGTTACAAAGTATCTAAATAGTGCACAACAGAAGTTGTCTCTAGTGAAGAAAAAAGCATTTTCGGTGGGAAAATCAGCTCTTGAAGCTTTTAGCGTTTACAGAAAGCAAAAAAAAAAAAAAAATGCTCAAGCTGCCTTGTCTGTGGATGTCATGAATCTCCACAATGAGAAGTCACACAGACCACCAGTTTCCTCACAAAACATTATGAAAAAAATAACCCTTTCATATAAAAACAGCTATTCAGAAGCAATAGCTGCCTAGAATCAGAAATCATATTATAACATTTCAGCCATTTACCCACCAGTTAACCAGACCAGAGAGAAAAAAAAAAAAGAACCTAGTATATATATATATATATATATATATATATATATATATATATATATATATATATATATATATAACTTATATTTAGCTATCTATAAAACACCATTCATGTACTGTACTAATGTTTATATGTATCTAAACTAAGAGTCTAAAACATCTAGTTAGAAACACTAATCAGAAACACCTTGTTACTCCACCAGTAACTCACTCAACAAAATGCACTTTGGTATTAAGTCAAATTACACTGTTACCAAAGAATTAGAAGACATACATCATTTGTAGTTATTTAAAAGGGAAAAGTATGTAAAGTACTTATAATGGGAAAAGAGAGAAAAGGAACATTGGTAACAAAAAAGGATAGGAAGAAAGAAGAGAGATAGAAAGAGAGATAGAATGTTATTTAAATACTTAGTACTATATGTAATAAGAAGAAGTAGATATAGAAAGGAAAAGAGAAAGCTAATAATAAAAATGATTCACATTACCTTACAGCATATTTATTTATTATTTTATTTTACATTTGTTAACCGGGATTGTCTGACTGAGCAAAAGCCCTTTTTCAGCAGAGGCCCAGGGAGAAAAGCTCCAAAACATAGTTACAATAGGTTTTATAAATATATATATATATATATATATATATATATATATATATATATATATATACCATTACAAACACAGTTAACATTATAATCATTCATAATAAAACTTGTAGAACAGTTATCATATATATGCAGTTATAATTATCTATAAAAATGTTATGAAGAATACCTCAGCAAAAGGAAAGGAGATAGTGTTAGGTAAAAAAATGATGAAGTAGACTAGTTTAACTTGTAAATGTTTTGGTATAGAGAAGAAGAAATGATAGTAAGACAGAGGAAGTTAGGTTTGTTATTTAGTGACGGTATATTCAAGGAGGCTGAGAACAGGTACAAATCCAGTGACTTTTTAAGTACTCTTTAGTGGCTAGTTTGAATACTTTATAATGTGAAAGTGATCTAACTTCTTGTGGGAGTTTGTTCCAAGCAATAGAGGGATGGTAGCAGTATGTAATGGCTCCTATTTTGGACTTGGGCTTGTAAATTTGTAAAAGGTCTTGGCTGGAGCTCCAGAGTAGTCTGGATAGGACATAGTGAGAGATTATGGTGCCTAGTGCTGGACAGTAGGATGGTGAATAAATAATGGAGTGTATAATTTGGAGCTGAGAGCGGAGTAGGAGGTGTGGTAGTTCGAGCCATTTTAGATGTTTGAGAGAGATACAGTGGTAAGATTTGTAAGTTTGTTGTTCAGCAAATCTGGCAATTTTGTGATAGGTTGATTTGAGTTTGCCAAGTAAGGTGGAGTTAAGATTTGTGAGTATTTGGAAGCAGTATGTTAGGCATGGCAAAAGATAAGTATGTGTGATTGTAGCTCTAGATTCAGCGGTTAGGAATTTTTTATTTCTGTAGAGAAGTCCTAGTTTTTGATGAGTTTTCCTGATACAGTTATTTATATGGAAGTCAAATTTTAGCTGATCATCTATGGTTACACAAAGGAGTTTAGTACTAAAGTCAGCAACTATGAGAGTCTGATTTAGTGATTTTATTTGAAAAGTAGATTCGATAGAAGTAACAGTTTTGGGGAGAAAGAGTAGGAATTTGCTTTTTTTTTTTTTTTTGGATTAAGGATAAGCTGATTATTGGTGAGCCAGGTTTCAACAGAGCTGAAAGAAGACTGGGTAGCTGTTAAAAGTTCAGAGGATGAATTAGCAATGGTGATAACTGTGGAGTCATCTGCATATTGGACTAATGAGGACTGTGAACAAGAGGAGTAGAGTGAGATGGTAAAGATATTGAAAAGTAGTGGTCCAAGGATGGATCCTTGGGGAACACCCATTTTCACTGGAAGGGGAGATGATAGTGAGGAGTGCCATCTTACTGACTGCTGTCGGTCAGTGAGATAGTTGGAGAACCATGCTATTGTTGTAGTAAAGAAGTTGAGATCAGAGAGTTTATTCAGTAGCAGAGGATGTAAGACAGTGTTGAAGGCTTTTGAGAGGTCAAGGAATAAGCATGAGATAAGTTTATTATTATCTCTAGCTATAGAAATGGTGTTGAGAAAGGAAAGTAGAGCTGTAGTGCTGCTATATTTTGGTCGGAAACTGTGCTGAGTGGGAATGAAGAGTGTGCCCTGTATAAGACATTGCATTACTTGTGTATGTATACATATTTCTAAGACTTTAGACAAAGGGGAAAGGATAGCTATTGGTCTGAAGTTTGAGAGTTCTGTGGAATTGCCACCTTTGTGAATATGTATGGTGTAGAATTGTTTCCAGATAGCAGGTGCTTTAGCTTCAGAGATGAAACGGTTGATTAAAATAGATACTGGCAAAGCAATAGAGGGAGCAGCAATCTTAAGAAAATAAGACGGGATACTATCAACAGAAACTGAGCATGGTTTTAGTTTGGAAAGAATGGTTTTGATGTAAGCAGTAGGGACTGCTTTAAGGAAAAACAAGTTTGCAGAGTTCGCTGTGGGTGGATGTTCAAAGCAATTTGAAATATTGTTACTGAAGTATTTTAGATTAGGATTAAAAAGTTTGGCTATTGACTGAATTAAATAGGCACTGAAGGTGTTAGCAGTCTTTTTGGAAGATTTGTCAGGAGATGGATTAGGTGAAACAGGATATAGACTTTCCAGAATCAAATAAATTATGATTCATAAAAGAAAAATTAGAAGAAATTTATTCATTTGTTCTTTAGTTTCTTAGTTTTGTTTGCTCCTTCCTTCACAGACCATCCATTTTTTCTTGCCCGTCTCTTCAATCTCTGAGATGACCTTTCCATTTCTTCTATGTCTGACAGTATTTTCTTCTTTTGGATAAATTCTACTGCTTCTTGTAGGGAATCAATGATCTTCACCCCTTCTGGCAAGGTGGTTTTTATTCTTGCAGGAAAAAGAATTTGAGCTTTAATATTGGCTTTTTTCAAGGACTTAATTAGAGGAACACACTCCTTTCTTCTGGATATGACTGTAGAGGTGTAGTCATTGTCAAAACTAATAACTTTTTTACCCATCTTGATAGGGGAATTAGTCCAAGCTGATTACAGCACTAAGTCCTTGTCTTGCAAGGAAAGAAATCTAACTATTACAGATGTGGGGTTAGATGAACTCAGAGATGAAGCTGAATTTGCCAGGGACCGATAAGCCCTCTCAATTCCAAAAGAGAGTGATTCAGGCATGTTTAGTGCTGATGAAAACAACTTATTGAGGAACTGAATCATGTTAGCACCCTCATCTTTCCCAGGAATTCCATATATTCTTATGTTATTCCTCCTTGATCTACTTTCAAGGTCTTCCAATTTCTCAATCAGCCTGATGTTTTGTTTCAGAAGAAATTCATTGTGATGTTCATTTTCTGTCACTCTAGTATCTAGGTCAGTTACTGTCTGCTCTAAGGCAAGAATTTATTCAGATGGTTTTGTTACTATTTCATTTAGAAGTTCCAGTTGTTTACTGCATTCTTGTTTGATAATAACCATTTTGTTTTTGAATTTGTCTATTGTTAGTGACAGTTCTTGGATGTTTGTTATTATAAGATGTAGTTCTTTCTTCACTGCGCTTTCCTGGTCTGGGTTCTTCGAGTTGCTTCTCCAGTAGAAAACTTTTTGACAGGAATAATTAAAAAATGTTCTTGACTATGTATTAATTTTTAGAAAATAATAAAAAGAGTCTATGTTAATCTAACTTTTAGTATAATTTTAGTTGGATTTTTCTAAAAATTAAAGTATATTTCCTGTCAGGATATTAAAATCTAAGCAGAGCTATGGATTTCTGCTGCTATCAGACTGGCATCTTGGCTCCACCTTCAAAAGTATTCTTGATTAACTTAAAAACTTAAGCAATACATATCTCAATAACTTTAACTGTAACCTGACAAAGGAGTGGAATCTTTCCTGTCAATGTATTAGAAACCCTAAACATTTCAAGAAATTTAAGACAAAAGTTGAAACTAACATTCAGTAGTGTGGCAAGGGTGGGTCAAAGGGAACAACCATCTTGGGCACAAAGTATAAGTTGGGGTGCAACCAATTGATCCTGACAGTGTGTACTGCCTTTTAAATGCTGGCATTGCATTTATCAGTCAAACCTGAGTGCTATAGCACTGTATGTGTGTGGTCTAAACTGTAGCAACTGCTTGCTACAAATGTAGCAAGTGGTTTGTGACAATATAAAAGAAAAAAATTGTTCTCTCTCTCTCTCTGTTTTTTTTTCTTTGTTTTTGTTTTTATTGTAATTAAAACTAGAGTGTTATAATGCTCCATGTACTGCACAAATGGTAGCAACTGCTTGTTACAAATTTAGCAAGTAGTTTGCTACAGTTTAAACAGAAAGGTATTTTTTCATTTGTTTTAAAGCTCAGTCCAATAAAGGACTCCTAAGAATAGCTGTATTGTTATTCTTTTCAACTAGTTTCTTGCTTTGAACTTCAATATCGATACTATGAACTCATTATTTGATGCTCTGATTTCTTGACTAGTGGTACAGTGCTACTATTCAAATATAACAGTAAAGGTCTGCTCTCTTCATGCAATGCACATTTTTCCAAAGCATGTGATAAAATGATATGGTATTGAGGACTGTGTTTCCGTTTGCCCACTCCAATAGAGCCTCAAGGCTGACTATATAGCTTAGCAAAAGACTAACACACCAAGTAAAATATTGTAATGAACTGAAACATTCATTAGCCACTAGTTAGTACTATGCACATCAACAGGTACACTTTTTTTGCACACTGTATTGAATTACTAAATAATAAATCATGAAGTAAACTTTTTAATATTTAAAAAAAATGAAGTACGTGTGTTCATAAGTTTAGTACATTTCTCCCTAGATCTCCCCTGGAAATTGGTAATGCTTCATTAAGACTGACCCATTTAACTCAGTAACTGAATGAATGAATGAATGAATGAATGAATGAATGAATGAATGAATGAGCCCACCTAAGTCCAGCTGCTGTGCCCCTTTTATTGCTTAATAAGGAACAGTCACTAATAGCAGTATCTCAGTAGTAGGAATATCCTGTAGCCATGCTAGTTTTGCCTGAATCCCATGACTGCTGTATTTTAGGAGCACCAGCCAAATGTTAAAACTGACATGACTCCATGAGAGACTTTCTGGTGCTTAATGCAATCTCCAAGGACTGGAAAAGTTGGAGTATGAACTCCCTTGCCAATATTAATAACTCTTAGGTGGGGACCCCATACTTTGAAAAACATTTGTACTACAAAACAGTGGCAATCCTCTGTATACCTAAATCATCACAAAAGGTAAACTACTGTATAGTGGATAAAAAGAAAAAGTTAAAATGTGACATCACATGGTGAGTTTGTCAACATTGCTTTTTTACATTACTGCTTATGGCTATAGTTTGAGTTTCAAGCAACAACCACCTTGCCAAATGACAACTCATCTACCTTTTCTAGATGATTTAAATAATATAGATCAATACACAAGCAACTAAAAGTTCAATTACAAATGCTTATAATGTTTTCAGATGATATAAGAATAGTATTTTGCCTTGACAACTTTGTGAAAACATGTACAGAAGGAAAATTAAAACATCCAGAAAATAGCAACCTGGGAGTGGACTGTAATATAAAGGTATCATTAACAAATGAGAACAAACTTAGTAAGGAATAGTTTAGAATGCTAACACTAATAATGAAAACTGCCTTGATAAATGGAAATAAAATTCAAGTAATAATTCAGCTTGCAACTCCTGTAATAAATGACAGATGAGGAATGACTGGCTGGCCCTCAAAAAGTGTTGAATCAGTTGTCAGAAAAACAAGAAAACTGCTTCACTTCAGGATTATCAAATGCTATATAAAAACATTACACTGCAAGTTTATATATCCATTGTTCTGAGGGATGTATGCGCCTCCATGAAATTGACTGCAGTTGTACATGGAAATGCATGCATATTTGCTGACATCATCAGATCCAAACATGGTGAAAGTTATAAACCGGGGAAAAAAACAAAAGGATTACAATGACATCTTTCCTTAAACTAGCAAAAACATTTCAAAAAGCAGTAGGTATGGAAATCAAACCGGAAATGGACAAAAACTAGAAGAAAGTGCCAAAAACAAAACAAAGAATATAAAGATTATGGCAATAACAAATGGAAAGAATACTTGAAAGCCCACAGTTATAATGGCAACTAAAGAGAACTGACTGATGCAAAATGAAAGTTTTTAAACAGATAAAGGAGCAAAGAGACTCTACAGAATACTTTTAACTGCAAACAAATCAGTTACCTGTGCAGATTAGTTACTAGCAATAAAATGCACTTAAAAACTATGCAGCAGGCAATACAAAGTGCTATATATAAATTGCTAGAAACAATAATCAGTATAAATAAGCCAAAAAAACAAGATACTTATATATCTCAGATCAGAGTTGTAGTCAACGCCCCTCGTCTACACTGCTCAGTGTGTATAGACAGAAATCCTCTCAAAGTTCTCTCAAATATATTGATGTCAGACTGTAATGTACCAATATTGTTGCACTTGGTATTACACAAACCCTACAACATGCAGATGGAAACTTCAAACAATATAATGCAATAGCAATACTTTGTTAAATGTTTGGCTTCTATTGGACATATTACTGCAGTGATTCACTGGATCCTTGTGTGCAGTTTCCCATTTCTTTGTAGTCTATTTACCCCAAAACTAAAACATTTAATTATGAAGAAAGGGTTCTACATGGAGAGGGAAAAGGAAAAAAAAAAACATTTGCATTGCTACTTCTTAAACATGTTCAGCAAAAGCTAACAAAGCATTTAACTGTGGTTTCCTATTCTTGTTCTTCATTGACCTGTTTAGTTGCTGAATCTTCTACAAATCCTTCTGGAATGACAAAACTAAAATTATAGTTAATTGGTATACCTGTATCTAATCATTAGGCTAACATTTTACTGCTACAAACTATGTCCCAATATTCACATATGTATAAATCATTTCACATCCAGCATTAGAGCAGCTAACTCCCCTTTCTTCCACCCCACCTCTGCAGGCATCATTCTCTTTAATATTTCTTGTTCATTCCAGGTTAATTTATACTTCAGATGGCTGACATAGCCAGTGAGTGTAATTAAAAAAAAAAAAAAAAAAAAAAAACAGAATGATGGCTTCAGAAAAACAATGGTACATACCTACAGAGATGCTATCTATAGACTTGAAGCAGATCTCTTCCTATACTTGCAGTCAAATGTCATGAGGAAATCAGGTGACTCTACTGTTGGGTGTGCTCTTCAAAAATCCAGAAAGATTAGAAACCCTTTACTTAAACACTATGCAATGACCTGAAATTCACCCAAGCCCAGCTCACATGCTTTTTTTCAACACTCACCCTTCCTTGACCACCCTGTTAAAATAATAGTGGAAATAGAAAAACTAGAGAAGTTTAGCATCAGAAAAGAATATAATGCATTGCCATTAGGAAACCACGGTCACCATCCTTGCTTACCCTTGAGCCCAGTGAATTAATCTCTAATATCTTTGCTTCTGTGAACCTATTGATCACAACATTCTTAAAGATCTTAGCTGGTTGACCAAAACAGCTGAAGGATTGCTTGCTTCTTTTGCATCTTAAAAAGGCTGCTGTTTTCCCATTTATTTCTTCTTAGGTGATCCAGTCAACAAGATACATGATATATTTTGATTTAAACGTAGCTCTGTGCCTTATGTGTGTCTTTATCTTGTGACTATTTTCTCCCCTACACAAGGGTTGCTGTCAGGGCTGCCATTTTTCTGAGACTGCTGTTTTGATCTTGAAAAACGTTCCAACTCTTGATTAAGTATTATGGCCTGACAGTCAGTGCTCCAAGCTCCCTCAGTAGGATAATTACTTGCTGGAGCAATTTCTTTGCCATGAAGCAATGAAGAGATTTCCATTAGGAAAGCGTCAGCTTCTTCAAGATGACCGAAGGAAAGGCGGCTCGTCTATAAGTCACTAGGAAATAAAATGTTAGTGCCATAAATCTTATAGTATTTGCACATGAAAACATGTTTGTCCCCATGTGTGTCTCTCTTCCAAAGAAGATGTCTACTGTGTTCTGGATTTCTATCCAGTGCACCCATTGCAGAGCCATACCAAGGATATATGGTACCCTGTGCAGCTCTCTGGTCTGACATCCCCACAAACTCTACATTGAAGAGTAAAAACAAAACAAAAAACATTCTCTCAAAAAAGCTATATTAAACTGTTTCCTACAATTGTAGCTTTCTATAGTTAAAATACCACACCAAGCAAAGCACTTCAGTCATGACCAGTAGTGCATTACTGCACATTGGCATTCGCTGACTGTACCACCTAACACCTAGCTCCCATGCAATGTATACCGTATTTGCCTGCACCCAGAGCAGAATGTCCCACCCTTGGCACACTGCTGATACAATGTATTTGAAAGTTGAAATATTCAGGAATATCAGAACTCTGTCTAAGCTGCTTTTGCAACATGTTCCATGCTTTTCTGCCTTCTATGTCCTTTGGTACTCTGATAATGCTCAGGCTGTACCTGTGCAACCTGTCCTCTGATAATGCTCAGGCTGTACCTGTGCAACCTGACCTCTGATAATGCTCAGGCTGTACCTGTGCAACCTGTCCTCTAGTAATGCTCAAGCTGTACCTGTGCAACCTCTCCTCTGAAAAGCATACCTTCTAGTTTGCTCAGGCTGTACCTGTGCAACCTGTCCTCTAGTTATGCTCAGGCTGTACCTGTGCAACCTGTCCTCTGATAAGCATACCTTCTAGTTTTCATCACAGATTTTAACCAGTCCAGCTCCTACTTCGTCCGGCTTAACACTGTACTATATGCCCTAGTATAAAGTGGCTATGGCCTAGTTGTGGCTCTTTTACTGGTGCAATCTCTCACTGAACATTTCTTATGCCATCCATAAGGGTCAACATCTCAGGTAATAGCCCACCAATAAGTCAAATTTTTCACCATGTCAACAGAATTGACATTCACATGTAGAATATTCCTTCAAAGAAAGCAGCAATTCCATATAGCATATTCCCCTCCAACCCCCCCCCCCCCCCCGTGAGAATATCAAATTTAAAATTGGCTGTTGTGAACCATCTTAACTACGGCTGACATCTTATGAGGACTCACTGCTGCTCACATACAAGATAATTAGTCTAAGTAAGAAAAAGGCATTGCTTGTGTATCAGTCAATAACAAGGCAATTTGCAGAGTGCTATACACATGTATAGTCAGAGCTCATCCAGCTATAGGCGATCTAGCCACCTGTTAAGGGCCCATGTTGGCTGCGGGGAGTGTGCTTTGCTTAAAAAATATCCCATCTAAATAGCTGCAAAAGCCTTGCACATCACTGAGACTGACAGCACAGAAATCCTTGCTTTAGAACATCCTAACACAACATCTATGTGGGAGACTTTGAGTAGCATGCAGAAAGACAGCCCCAGAAACCCTTGTGTTACCACAAGGGAAAGTTTGAGTACTACATCAGATTGGCAGCAGAGAAAAAACACAACAGGATTCATGTCCTCTGCCAGAGATATACTGTAGTGATTTCAAGCACAACAGATCAGTTTCTCTCACAGTTTGTGCACAGGAACAAAAGATTGTTTTATTTACAGCAGTCTGTGTGTATGAAATGCTCCTATTTAGTTATGGGCCTTGTTAGAATCAAACCCTGTACCTTAGGTACAGGGGGTAAAAGCCTTAACCTAACTGATAGACCCAATTTCATCTGGTAAGAAAATAGATGTTAATGTAGAACCTGTTGATCTGTTAACTGTTTAACTGATTTAGAGTAGTCTGACAGACGACATAGAGAGGTCAAAAATGAGATGAATGTGTCCTGCAAACGTAACACACACCCCACACATAAAATAAATAAATAAAACAGTATGCTATACGCAGTAATGTTTCTGAACTATTACTTGTGAATTTTTGAACAAAAGCTACTGCTACAGCATTTAAATTGTCCGTAACTGTTTTGTTTTATTCACAGCATTAAAGAATGAATTATTTCAATAATGACCTGAATAGTTTAACAAACTCAACATTTTGAATTTTAGTAATATTTTTTGCAGTACATTCTTTACAGCCTTCAGGAAATGGAAACGGTTTCACATTTGTCAGGTCATATAGTCTGTATTATTTAACGTGATGATCAGAACCATCTGACCTTCAGCATCCTCTATATAGTTATTGTTGGATATTACTGAGATGGTCTTCCCTACAATATCAGATTGTAAGGAATTCTGCATTTAGTTAAAAACTAAGTCTGCCAGTTAGCACTGAGGACAAACACTCTAACTTGTTAATCAGCTGCTTCACATGGCAAGGGTGTAGGGCTTGAATCTTTCCAGCTTCATTTACCTAATGTTGGAAACTAAGCAAGCTGCTTAAACAGAGAGTGCTCTGGAGCAATTCAGAATTTGGGCTAGGCTCCTTAATGATATCCAGTACAACATGCTTAGTAACTAGGAACCTGTTTTTGTCATTTGCCAGCCATTCCCTATGGCATAGCTGATATAGTTCAGGGAATGTTACAGCAATATCACAAACACATCATTTTTAATGCAACACAGGCAATTTACTCTTCAAGTTCAGCAGGCACTGCATCTGTAGATAAAGCATTTAAACACAAAGTTGTTAGCTAGCAGAAGCATCTGCATGAGTAATAACTTTTTTAATGTGGAATTATTCAGACAACTTTTACTTCTGTGTATATTGCCTTAGGAAATGTTATCAGGTGGTTGATACTTCTAATTTTTTTAAAATACTCTTCTATTTAAAATGTACAAGCCAATGTTAAATCTTATAGTATGATGCTAGTGATCTTCATAAAGTTTCATGTAGTTCATCAAAAAATACAAATAAAGTACACGTAGTTCATTTCTCCATATCAATAATGGGTGCACAGTAAACAAAGTGGTTATAACTGCTGCTGGGGAGGCCCTCTATAGATGAAAGTACCCTATGCTCGTATCATGTGATGATATTAATCTGTCTTTGCAGGACTTTGTGTGTGTGTGTGTGTGTGTGTGTGTGTGTGTGTGTGTGTGTGTGTGTGTGTGTGTCTGTGTACTTTGGCTACGGTATGCTTGTGTAAAACAAATTTGAAATATGTAACTTTGGTCATTATTATTGTTTTTTTTTTTTGGATACCGACATCTGAGAAGGATGTAGTCAAAGTAGCTATAACTGCTGATTTTCGGGAAAGTCAGTGGTTATAAATCTACACAACATCTGCCACTGGCCAGTTGCATTTTTAATGACTATGAGTTTCAAGGGAAGAAATGTTTACTGTTCCTAATGCTGTCTGTTTACAATGCGAGACTGATTTGTCTTATTTTCCTTAACAAAAAGCCATCAGTGTTTCTGCTATAAAATTTGAAATAAAGCTTTTTTTTTAAATCAAGACTCTGTAACATTTTAAAAGTAAAGAAGAAAACAGAGTGTGCAGTGTTTGAACAGTGTAGTAATGGGACTGAAATACTGTGGGATGGGGGGACCTAGTCCATTATCCTGCCTAGGGCCTAGTGTGACCATGATCCGGCTATGGATATAGTTTTCACGATTAATGGAACTGCATGTTCTGTCTTTGCCATTTTTCTCTTATTGATGACCTCTTGGCCTGCTTTGTTATTTTCCAATAGTACCTATCACTTCATGAGGTGAGTCCCACTTTGAGGGGAATATAACTCTTATCTCCTTTACTGCTAAACATTTTCAAGGTGGTTATGCCCCCATGACAGACTATTTTTGTTATTTCCATTCCAGTATACAGATGACTGTATTTGCAAATGCGTTCACTGGCTCTAATGAGATTTTAAGAACGTTATACTAGAACAATGATCAATAGAATGCCCAAAGATTATGATCTTATCTTACAGGTAATAGATTACCTGAATCATACATTTTAAATAGAATATTTTATTTTTTAATGTCATTTGTGTACCAAAACCTTTAAAAAGATGGGAGGAGGTTCAGAAACAGTGTACGGTATAATCTAAAATTATGCAGTAAGTGATAGCATGTTGGGGGGGGGCAATAAAAAGAAACTCAAGTAGCATGACCATGATACGTGAGGAAAAACCCATTAAGTATGTAAATGACTGCTTAATGGAATGAAAATGAGTATCGACTTGTAAATGAAATTAATCATGAACAAATGATGTAATCAAACTTGACTGAGTTAATTCAGAGATGTATAAATTTATGTCAAATATCAGGTATATATATATATATATATATATATATATATATATATATATATATATATATATCTCAAGTCCAAGATTGCACTATAGGCAAAGTCCCCCCATCCCCACTGCTCCCCGACCTCACACATAGGTAGCCAGTAATTTTAAAAAGTTCACTTTTGATGATCTAAATAGGCTTTTCAAAATTTTAAAGTAAAACCTAATATATATATATATATATATATATATATATATATATATATATATATATATCATGCATTGCACTAGAGGAGGAACAAGGCAAATTCCCCTATCCTTGCTGCTCCATGATCTCTTACAAATTATAGTGTATAATTTAAATCAGTTCATTTTCAATGACACATTGACAAACTGTCATACTCCCCTGCCCACATATGGAATCAGAGATGGGAGGGAAGGGTTGCATGGACTTCCTATCCCAGTGGATTGACTTTTCAGCATCTGACAGGGAACACAAAACGACATTAGAAATATCACAGGTGTGGCTTCATGAATATTACATTAGATCTTTGAAGTTTAACTACAGCACATGATGGAACATGTATGGTTTCATAGGACACAAAGAAGAGAGCCACGACTGTGTGTGCATTCTATGCCATAAATAGCCTGTTTCCCCGAGATCCTGGGTCCATTGATCACATCCACACTGCCATCAAGCCCCACCTACATCTTGTATTTACTACTCCCAATTTATCTAATTTACTATTGGCTTCTGTCCTCAGCATGATCCTACCTAGAAATAACAGCTTCTCTATCATGTTTCCAGATTTTTTATACAATTACTGGGAGAAAACACATTCATCCCCGGCCATATATTACACATTGAAAAGCTATTCACTTGAAGCACAAGGAATAGAAAAATCAATCCATTCTATTTATTTAGTACCTTTTAGAGGGTCACAGTGACACCAGAACCAATCCTGGCAGCCAATGGGACAAGGCTTTTGAAACTCATTCTGTATAGGCTACCATCATTTGTACTCACAAACTAATTAATACACTACATGCACAGATGCAGGCCTGCCTTACATCCCCCTTTCCTGAACAGTAAAGCATCAATCAAGTTAATAACTCAGTCCATATACCAGTCAAATCAAATTATAATAATGTGTAACTTTACTTTTAACCTCCTAACCAAAACAACCAATACCTCATTAAATGGCTAGCTGACCTAGACTTAACCCAGCTAATTTCTGAACTTACTAGACCAAACAGCAAGTAAAACAGACACTGTCTTCTTAATTTGCTGTCACAAACATTACAAACATGTACCAACCCCCTACAAATTTCAAATATCGTAGTTTTCCCACTCTCTCTCTCTCTCTCTCTCTCGGTGATCTCTACCAAAAAGCTACGGCACTTAAAAATATCATACTTAACTGGGTAACTAAGTTAATAACTTTCAGATCTAAAATAGCTTCAAAACACATTGCATACACACGCACACACACACACACACAAACACACCAAGACTGGACATCAGTCATATCTATCCATGACCCAGAAAAAGCTGCTACATCTGTAACAACCTCCCTTCTTTCGAAGCAAAACAAAACAACCCATTAACCACTATGTCTGGACTCCACAAACCAAAGGAAAATAAGGGGTTAAGCAATAAAATTGTATTGCTGAAACTTAGACCCAGGAAAATCATGGAAGCAAAGCAATTCAACAGAATTAAAGGAAAACATCATTAAACTATGGAGCCTAGCTAAGAAAATCATCAGATGACATAATCCCTTGTACATAATTGGAAGAAAAAAATTAAGAGCTTCTGCTGCAATGCATTCATAATTCTCAAGGCTATCTAACTCCAGAAAGTTTATCTTAAAATTTCTCCAGACTTCCCTACCCACACTTAGTACTAGCAAACTCTTCAGCACCAGAAGCAACCCCCCCAATCTCTTTCTATTCTTCACCTTTAAGATAATTCCCACTACTGAAATCCTACTGAAATCATAAACATAATCAGCAAAGTCCCAGCAACAAACGAGGTCTGAATGCCTGCAATCCTTGTTCTATACATCCGCATTCTTTACTTCTGCACAAATATCCTTCCCAAGATATGGAAGGATGCTATAACAAACCTAATTCCAAAGTTAAATAACCCATAGACCTTCTAAGACTTCAGATCCATTTAATTTCTCTCTACATTAGGTTAAGTTCTGGAAAAACTGGGCCTACAAAAGCACAATGCAATATATCTGGGCATGTACAGATGCCATACCAATGCCTATTGACAAAAGAAAAGTTACAGAAGGAACATTTATAGACCCAATCAAACATTTAATATGGTTGACCACCTAGTCATCCACACTGACCTTCTAGTCTATGTTATTTTCCAAGTCTCTCGTGGCTTCTTATCATTCCCATTCTATTTTCATGGTTCCTCCTCATCAGCCAAAGCTCTTCCACTCAGAGGAGTCCTTCAGGGCTCTCTTCTTTTACTATATATTTATATTATCAGCTTAAAAGCAGACCCCCCCCCCATTCACAAACCCTTCTGTCTGCAAATGCTCTGGTCATCTACAGATAACATCATTATCCTCAATATTATAAAAAAAATGAGCAGGACCTACTTATATCAATAACTGGCATAAGTCAAGAAAACAACTACTAAATCCAAATATAACAAAAAAATGTTGTTTGGAACCTCCCAACATGGACAAGAATATGAGTACACACATCGATACCTAACATGACAAGCTGAGCCTAAAACTGGCATTTCATCAATGAGGTTCAATATGCAGGTCTACATAAGAGTTCATCTGAGCCAGCTCTTCCAAACCTTGGCAATGTACTGCATTTCACCAAAGTATACAGTGCTCAGTACTGATGATGGCTGGGTCACTTATCCCTTCTCAATAACTGTTCTTGGATTTAGGGTATTTGGGGTAGTGGTGTATTTACAATGAATGCAAATGTGGCTGGCTGCACAGTGACACAGAAGTTAGTGCTGTTGCCTCATAGTGCTTGGTTCTTTTGTTTAATTCTCAGTGAGTGAACAGTGTGCTCTGTGTCTGTTTGCTATAGAGGGGTGGTGTTATCACTTCTTTGTTATCTGATATTTAATAGCCTAGAGGGATTCCTCTATACTTTAAGTGCTAGCCACAAAGTTTGATAACTCATTTTATGCTCAACTCCTGAGAGATTTGCTTGGCTACAAACATCTGCATTAGAAGCTGAAGCTAAGTGAAACTTGCAGTAGTGTATTTTAGTATTCTCTTAAGTACAAACTTGCTTTTTTAAAAGTACTGTATTTTCATTTTTTTCCTGTTTCCTAAGTATGTGTTTCTGAACAGTGTGCTCTGTGTCTCTCTGCAGTTAGTTCCCCACCCTTCCTCCATGTTCTTGTGTTGGTATTAGTGTTGCTGGCTCTGGAATTGCCTGCCCCTCCTGTAAGTCTGTATTAGAACACTCCTCCTGGGTCCATCTCATTTGCTCACTTAGCCAAGTACAGTTAGATCATATTCTGAGTCTAGTGTTCACTCTACTTAATATAGAGAGTAGGTTTGAGAAGGCCCAAAAAAAAAATTTATTTGCTTTTACTGTATTTGTCTTTCCTCCTACATTATTTTGCTTTTCTTAAAAGTACTCAATTTTATTTATTCTGCTGCATTTATTACTGCTTGGTAGTAGCCTGATTAAATTGTAACTGTTATTCTACGTCTTTTGGTTTAAGCACTTGGGCTTCATACAGGTTGTTTTACATTAAGAAGGTTTGTGGTCTGCACTGTTGTGGCAGGACAGGTAATTTACATCCTTCTAAGCTGGGAATTGGCCAGTGTCTGCTATTCTAAAAGTGTATTAGTTCTGGCTTAAGCACTTGGGCTTCAGGCCAATTATACTACATTAAGAAGGTTTGTGGCCTACACTCTTGTGGGAGGAGAGGCTGGATTCTACCCTTCTGAGCTGGGAATATCTGGTCACAGGCTTATTGTGCCTGCTTATTTGAACTGTTTCTTTCGGAAATTGGTGCGGCTTCTTGCTGTAGCATAGACTAGATTCAGGCCTGCTGAATCTTGCTTTGTTTGTATAACGTCAGCACTGATCCAGGCTATCTTTTTTGCAGAAGGTTCCCCTGCACCCTAGTAAGCAGGGGTGTGCAGTTAGAACTTGTCTGATTAAAGACTGCTGGAACAGGGCTCAGTTTTGAGCTTTTTTTTCTGGTTAATTGGGTAACTTGTTTAAATCAGTTTGTTCATTTTCTATTGTTTTATATATATATATATATATATATATATATATATATATATATATATATATAAAATTGTACTTTATTCATCTGCTTTTACTGTATTTGTGTTTCTTCCTACTTTATTACTAGTGGCATTGACTACAACTCTAATCTGCGATATATAACCATAAATATCCTTTTCTGTGCATTTAAAGTGTTTCAGTGTATCTGCTTTATTTTCTAAAAAAAAAAAAAATATATATATATATATATGTGTGCTTGCTTCCCAACTTTCTAAGCTAGTATAGTCCAGTTTTCAGGTTAGTGCTGAATTCAGGGCTGTGTTACAAATCTCTGTGGTTGCCCATACCTTACTTGGATAGAAGGAAGGAAGTTCTCTGTTCACCTGTGAGAGAGAGGAGCTTTGAGCCGCCTGTCTGTCCCTGGAGGAGTGGTTTCAGCCCAGAAATTAGTAGTTTATTGGCCATTTTGGGCTAATTTCTATCTCTTTCATTTCCCTGCTATAAATACCGTATTTGCCCGGTTTTGCACACTGGGCAGCACCGGTTAGCTAGGGTAAAACTATTCCCAGCTCCACAAAGTCTCCTCTTCAATTTTTCCCTTGGAACTAGACAAACTTTCAACTTAAGCACTCAAGCCACTCATTTCTCAGCCTGGCACTTACTCAAAACTTATAGCAAGCACTTATAAACCCTAGCACTAGACCTTCCTGTACTGTACAGAAGGACAAGGCTCTCTATTCGACCTTACCAGCCATCCAGTAAAACAGTTCACTGTCCCTATCCAAGCATGTCCAAAGGGCAGTTTCAGGTGTACTCTCCAGTCCAACTGGTGAACCTGGGCATTTTGAGGCAATGTTACAACTGCCTCATGTACACAGACAACCCCCCCTCCTCCTACCACCAAACACAAATACATGCGAGAGATGCAATTATACAACCAAACTGGAGGCTAAGCTCTCTCAACTCAAGACTGGATCAGACAGTCAAGAGGAGAAGGGAAATACTTGCATCACACCACCAGTCTCACATAAACCCATTAAAGCAGCACTGGAAAAAAGCACACATAAATACATAAAAACATACTCGGAGGCTCGAAATAAAAATCTGCAAAACCAACAGAGACCTCCAAAGCAAACATCCAAGCAACCTCCATCCCCCAACACAAACCATGAAACACCTACTTCACAAAACCAGTGTGCCATGCAATCACAGCCCTTAAGGCAAAATAACATACCCAACATACTAGTAATAGGTGACCCTATAGTCAGGCACACTGATGTCCCACTCACTAGGCTGAACAAGGAGAAGGTTATGCCGGTTAGCTAGGGTAAAACTATTCCCGGCTGTAACGCTGAGAGAAGAAAGGAGCGACTTTTGAGATATTAAGTATTTTGCTTCAGATTATTTGTTAAGTTTTTCTGCATTGTCACCTACTTTTGAGCATTTTCTGGCTTGTTAAACTTGATTTCTGTGTTGGTAACTGCATTTAGAACACAACCTAGAGCTGATTACTGAATTTCCTGCCTGTACTTATTTTTAAAATCGTTTTTTTTTCTTAAAACTTGCATTTTATCTGCCTCTGGCCTAGCACTCAAGTGTGGGGTCATTTACTGCACTGTTCTAACTTGTTGATACTTGTGAACTTCTGCTTTCCTTAAAAAAAAAAAAAAAAAATCTTGCTTTTTTCCCACTTTTCAGAGATTTAAAAAAGTTCAGCTACAGATTTGCTGTTCTGAACTGTTTGTAAGTTTCTTGGAGGCCATTGTTTGCTTGGGCTAAAGGGAAGTCTCTGTGTTCATCAGTGGCAGTGATAAATATTGAGCAGCCTGCCTGCCCCTGTGGGAGTGGTTACTGCCTTGAAACTGTAGTTTTATTGGCCATTTTGGGTCAATTCCAAACTCCTTGATCTCCCTCTCTTAAAACCCTCTTTTGCGCGGTTTTGCACGTTTTTGCGCATAGCGCAACATCGGGCAGCGCTGCCTAATTGGGTTTAAACTATTCCTGGCTCCACAAAGTCTGC
The DNA here is from genome assembly GCF_019279795.1 of Protopterus annectens. Classification (NCBI taxonomy): domain Eukaryota; kingdom Metazoa; phylum Chordata; order Ceratodontiformes; family Protopteridae; genus Protopterus; species Protopterus annectens. The sequence continues at coordinate 879,685,893 of NC_056728.1, read as the reverse complement.
TCTTCACTTTTTCCCTTAGAACTGCTCTATCTCTCAAATTAAACACCATATTCTCATTCTAAGGCCCCTCACTAGTCCAAATAAGTAATCTTACAAGTTAGCACTAATAAAGCATAAGCACTACTTACTCTTATACTGTCTACGATTACCTTGTCCCCTATTGGCCCATTTAATTCAGTTCCCTATATTACTCTAGCATGTCCAAAGGTCAGGCAATGGTTTCCTCTCCAGTCCAGCTGGTGAATCTGGGAACTTTGAGGCAATGTTACAACTGTCTCATGTACACGGACAACCCTCTCCTCCTCCAAACAGGTTCAAATATATGTGAGAGATGCAACCATATAGCCAAACTGGAGGCTGAGCTCTCTCATCTCAAAACTGGTGTAACCAGTCAGGAGGAGAAGGTAGCCTCACACAACACAATTCCAGTATCACATAGTCCCACCACAACAGCGAACCAAACACATAAAAACACAAAAACATACTCGGAGGCTCTAAATAAAAATCTACCTAAGCAACAGAGACCTCCAAAGCAGACATCCAAGCAAACGCTACCCCAAAACAAAACACGTACAACGCATAGCACACAAAGTCAGTGTGCCAAGCAGTCACAGCCCTTAAGGCTGAATATCACACCTGATACCCTTGTAATAGGTGACTCTATTGTCAGACACACTGACGTCCCGCTCACCAGGCTGAATAAAGAGAAGGTCACAGTGAGCTGCCTGTCGGGCGCTAGGATCCGCCACATAACGCAAGCACTCAGGTCACTCCAAAGCAAATACAAATATGACTCAGTCATTGTACATGCTGGCGTGAATGACCTGAGATGTACCTCCCTCGACTACATGAAAAGAGACATAGAGGAGCTCTCTGATCATGTAGCCCAGGCCGGTATGACCCTGACCTTGAGCAGCATCTTATCCTCACCTAGAAAGACAAAATGATTGATTTTAACAATTGGCTAAAATTTTGGTGTCATTCAAAGGGGATCCAGTGTCTGTCAGCCTGGGATGACATGCTCGACAAGCCACGTTGCTTCGCTAGGGACGGCTTGCACCTGTCACCCCTGGGCTTTCGGATATTGGCAAAGGCTCTAGCCACCCCCATAGTGCCTTTTTTAGGCAAGGTTCAAAAGTCAAAACCACCTCCATAGACAGCACAAGGAACAAGAAACTAGGGGTAATGCTGCTAAACACCAGAAGTCTTAACCTCAAGATGCATGCACTTGAATCTCTCCTCAGTATGGAGAACATCGATATCTGTGCAGTGACAGAAACCTGGTTCAAGGCTCCAGAAAGCACCCCAGCACTACCAGGTTATACCTCATATCATGCTTTTCGGCCTCAAAACCCAGACCGAACCACAAAAGGAGGGTGAGTTTCCATATTTATCAAGGATATCCACACCTCCAGGTTAATGGCAGTGCATGAAGTATCGGAGACCATCCATGTGCAACTGACAGTGGGCAAGACTGCTTTTCAGTTTACAGCATCCTACAGACCACCCTCTCAAAGTCAGGAATCCCACTCAGCTTTCCTGAAAACATTGGAGAACACTAAGATCTCTCCGAACACCATTATATTGGGCGACTTCAACTACCCAAACATAGACTGGGAGCATTACTCGAGCCCCAGCACCTTAGCCCAAAGGTTCCTGGAATTTATAAACTCAAATGCTATGGAACAACTAGTCACCACTTCCACAAGAGGGGAAAACATACTAGACCTAATCATTACCAACATGGGGACTCTATGCTCCATACCAGAAGTATATCCCTCATTGGTAAGATCAGACCATAAATTCATTTTACTGGATATCCACATCCCGACCCCACCCCCAGCCCAGAAAACCACAGTGAAAAACTTCTCAAAAGCGAACTTCACACTTCTCAAAACTGAAGTGGAGTCCTTCAAGGCCCCAGGGCCAGTGGAAACTACGGCCCAAACTGCAGAATCCTATATAAATGCATTCTATGGACATCTCCAGGAATGCATGGATCATGCTATCCCAAGCAAAATCAAGACCCAATCATCCAAAGGCAGGCGTCCAGTCTGGTGGACCCCAGCCATAAATAAACTGTACAACAGAAGGAGGAAGCTACTACATGATAGAGCAAAATCCCTAAAAGGGAAGGCAGCTCTGATCAGTACTAGCAAAAAATTACGATCCCTCATAAAATCCTCCAAGGCCAGCTTCGGGCGAAAAATTGCACAGGACACTAAAAATAATCATGAGGCTTTTTTCAGTTATGTTAGGAACCTGGGATGCAACTCCCAGACTTGTTCAGAGTTGATTCTAAACGACAAAAAATACACTGAACCCACAGACATCGCCAATATCCTGGCAGACAGGTTCAGTGCAAACTTCTCCACCCCCTCCCCGCCAAAAGAGCAAGTATCTATCCCGGTAGAGTGCAGCCTCCCAAACATCTCTGATGCTCAGGTGAAGGCCGCCCTCTCCAAAGCAAAAAACACTGCTTCCATGGGACCAGATGGCGTCCCGGGTTGCGTCCTACATGAACTCCAAGAAGAACTAATCCCTCAAGTAAAACTGCTGTACAACCTCAGCCTCACTACAGGATATGTGCCCAAAGAATGGCGTACAGCAACAGTGGTCCCACTCCACAAAGGTGGCGCTTCTGCGGACCCTGGAAACTATCGCCCCATAAGCCTGACTAGCCTAGTCTGCAAGGCTATGGAGAGGATCATCATGGAACTCATAAACAAAGACATTGGGGACCTACAGACACTAGATCATACCCAATTTGGCTTTGTCAAGGGCAGATCCTGCCTTTTGAACCTGGTCGACTTCTTCGAAACAGTCACCAAGGCCATAGATGAAGGGAAGGTAGTCCACACAGCCTATCTGGACCTCGCAAAGGCATTTGACACAATACCCCACTCGGGCATCATAGATAAGCTATCCAGCCTAAATATAAACCCCTATATCACAAGATGGGTCGCAAACTGGCTCAAAGACAGAACCCACAGAGTCAGAGTTGCTGGAGCCATGTCAGACTCGAAACCGGTCACAAGTGGCGTCCCACAAGGTTCTGTCCTGGGACCTCTCTTGTTCGGTATTTACTTTTCTGAGGTACAGGCCAACGTGGGAGGACTATGGCTCACTAAGTTTGCAGATGACTGCAAACTGGGCACCATAATCGACTCTCCAGCTGACACAAACATCCTCTAAAAAGGTCTCGCAGAGATGGATAACTGGTGCCAGAGCCATGGTCTAAAGCTAAATGCCAAAAAGTGTATAGTCATACCCTTTGGCAAAAACAATTGCCCACAAATTACCACATAGGTGGTAACCCATTAAGTACAGAGAAAGTAATTAGGGATCTGGGGACCCAAGTTGATAGCAATCTCTCCTTTGACAACCACATTGCCAAAGTGGTTAGAAAGACCTTCTACATAGCCAACCTCATCATGAAAGGATTCACATCTAGATCAAGAGAGGTAATCGTGCCCCTTTATTCATCCCTCATTAGACCCATCATAGAATACAATGCCCCCTTTGGGATGTACCTTACCCGACACCTGCAGCAATTAGAAAGACCCCAAAAGTACCTCACCAGGAGGATCAAGGGACTCAAACAGATGCCATATGCTGCTCGGTTAAAAAAACTCCAGCTCTACTCAGTTGCATACAGCCTACTTCAAGGTGATCTATGCCTGACATATAAAGCTATGTCCAACCCAGAATTAATGGACATGCTCCACCTCAGTAAATCTAAATCCCTCAGAGCCATGCGCTCGAGGGACTTGAACCTCAGCACAGAAATAAATAGAACATGCTGGAGGGACAGATTCATAACCCAGAGGCTCCCTTCGCTCTGGAATAGAATTCCAATTCATGTTAGGCAGAGCACCTCACTGACTCTCTTCAAGAAGAATCCTGATGAGTGGATGGGGGATTGTAGGTTTGTCCCGGGGATTACTTCCGTGTCACTATTAGACAGAGGCACAGTAAACTAAACTTTAAAAAGGGCACAGTATACTCAAATCAAGGGGTGGCATAAGCCAAACACAATCGGGCTAGGCTTATAAATGCCCCGGGGCAGATAGCCTAGTATGAACCTATGAACCTATTTTATATATGTATATATATATATATATATATATATATATATATATATATATGAACCTATTATTTATATATATATATATATATATATATATATATTATATATATATATATATATATATATATATATATATATACATATATATACACACACACACATGCACACACACAGATATATATATATATATATATATATATATATATATATATATATATATATATATCTGTATACATACATGTGTGTGTGCACACACAAGTTGTATATGTGCAGGCACGCATTTACGTGTGTGAGAGTCATGCGATTTGTCAAATGCAATCTTGTCACTAGAATCATCAAGTCTTGCTTTTGGCAATTCCTTTGTGGATATGAAAAGTGGTAATGGATTTCATTGATATTACATAAAATTGTGAGTAAGGAAGTTTCCCCTTACCCGTTATGAAGTACAATCTCTAATTTAGTATTGTAAAAGATATGGAGTAAAAAATAAATCACTGTATGCTGAAGTCAGTGTGCAGCGTTGATGGTTTGTATTTGATGTAAGAGTCTGAGATTCTGCATAGGGTCAGTGTATAATATAATGTGGATGTGATATACCTCTCTACCTCTTCATGCAAGAAATCTGGACAATGCCTCCATATAAAGGAAGAATTGCCTGACATTTTATCATGGAAAAAAATAACTAAATGGTATTTGAGAGACTCGCTAGGGATTTTTTTCAGACTGCCATTTCATGCACAAAATACAAGAATGTCACTTCATCTTCAAATCTTCAAAACTTCAAGACCAGCTGGTTCTTATCAGCAGTGATTTTTTTTTTATGCTTAGCATACTTTATGCAATGGAAAATTACAGCTTTCTGAGAAATATATCACTTCTGAATGATGCTAACTCAAAGCAGAGCTGAAGTGATGAGATATGTCTTATTTTATGTAAGTAAAACAGTATGAAGTTTTACAAACAGTCACTGTCTAGCACCAGTATATACCTGAATCAGAGCCTTTGTATACAGTCATGATTTTTAAGTAAATTTTTGGGTCAACATATTTTGGTAGTTATGTACATACTGTATCCATCCATTCATCCACAAACCCTTTTTCCCCAATTTTGCAAATGGGGTCAGGGTGTCAGTTTAACAGTGACAATCATTTCGAATCAATGTTCAAGCCACCTGATGACTAACCCTGCCAGGGTATACATTATTTTTATGCTGGAAGACATTAACAAACCCAAACATATCTACATACCCATACTTGTACAAGTGCTGTTCATACAAATAAGGTTGGCAGTGCAAGCATGATGTAACTTATACTGGATTTTTTTCCATAGGGAGGTACACACTGTTTCCTGAAGTAAAATTAACCAAATGATTCAGAAAGCACCCCGCTGCTCACATTAAGGGCTGCAGTAAAAAGGCTTATTTCTGCAATGCAGTATTTTGCAGTTCAGTGACATATTAGCTGCAGTGGGGATAGTCCATGTTACTGGATGACTTGTATGTCTCTGAATTGCCATTAAGTACCACAAGTGCAAATCATCACCGCTTTTTTGTGGCAGTTAACACTGGCGACCAATGCATCATGTTAGCAGAGCCCCCCACTCTCCTATAACCAATATATACACTCACTACATATAGCATGCCTATACCCTTGCTGTGAGAATGCCCTGTTGTCGCCCTTTTCACATCCACATAAATCACAGTGTATTACAGTCAGTCATCAGTGCCAGATATTAAACAGTCTCACACTTCATATCCTTCAGGAAATCCATAGGAGTACAAAAGCTCTTATCCTAGGGACTTCCCAAGTTTATAGGAGGAATTTTGTGCTCTCTTCCATTAAATTTTGGCTTTGTCTTGATTTCTTGCATTATAGAATTGAGAGGTATGTCTAATGTTCCCTGCCCCTTTCCATTGTAAATAAATAACTGTCACAGGCTTTGAATAATGACTAAGATCCTCTTTATATGCTAAACAAAATCCTGCTACACTCATTTACAGCAGTGCGTTCATGCTGAGATTTCTTGTGGCAAGGGGGCACAGTTTGAAATCTTTATCCCCCTTTTCTACTTTATGTTATTTTCTAAATCTTTTTTATTTTACCATTACATCCCTTGGTGGCTAGCAGTAGTGCAAATGATTAATATTCCTTGTGAGATGGGGGGCAGAGTTGGAATCCCCTCTAATGTCTTTAAGGCACACAATTACAGTATCCCTGGTATCTTCTAGTTCCCAGAACCACATTTTTTTAATTTAAGTATCCCTGGTGTCTGGTGCTCCCCACCAACCCATGTCTTTAAAGTCACCTCTGCTGACTAATGGTTCCTCTACCCTCTATCAATGTTAAATGCCCTTAAGGCGCCTGATAAAAAACATTTTCCCCTGGTGCCTAGTGCTACTGGCGCACCCATCCACAGTGCTTTTAAGAGCCATTAAGGCATGATTTACAAGAGTAATGTTACCCCTGATCCATGTTGTACATAAGTGCCTTTCATGCATGTTATGGAGAATAATTCCTTGTGTTAAGTGCCAACCCCCCCCCCCACTGTTATGTGCCAATAAGACATGTAGTTACAGAGTAATCCCTAGTGTATATTGCCCCCTGACCCTACTTACCATTAAAGCATGTAATTAAAGTCTAGTCCTTGGTGGCCCTGTGTGCCATTAATGAACTTAGCTAAAGAGTTATCCCTGGTGAACAGTAGTACCCTGATCCAATGTCACAAGCTGTGCTCATTAGTTTAGGGATATATTAAAGCATGGTATTATGCCTAAAACACACACACACACACACACACACACACACACACACACACACACACACACACACACACACACACACACACACACACATATTACCTCCTCACTAACCCCTGTAATGTGACCTAAGGAGATGCACACTCATACATAAAATTGCTCACCTACACACCCACTGCCAAACACTACCTGACCACTATACTCCCCAACATTTACCTCTACGGTGATGGATGAACAAGGTTGTGATGCCATGCCCTGTTTCAGCAATCAAGGAGTCTCAATCCTCACCACAAACACCAGAGAGGGCATCTCATGTATGAGGAAAGGATAACAAATACACACATTAAAGTGCAATTTCCCTTAAGAGCACACAGAGATCACAGTCAGTCTGGGGCTGGTCACTCCCTTGCTCCCCAGGTCCCCAATAAGACTCCCCACTGGCACAGCTATAGGATCCAGATCTCAGCCTGCTGAGCAAACTAAAATCTCCTGCACCCTCTGTCCAACCAGTGCTTCATGTCCCTGCCCAAGTAGCTGAAACACACACACTTTGAGATAAGCCACACAGACACTTCTGGGGAAGGCTGGCACAGGTTCTCCTGCTGTGCCCCTTTTACCCAGACTATACGGTAGTACCACTTGCCACCACCCAGCTAATAATTATCAGCTACACAAAGGCCCTTAAAAGGGTGCCCAATTATTACTGTGCAATATTATTATCCAATTGGTAGTATGACTAATCAGTAAAAGCTTATTTGGAGTGACTTGGACAGTAAAATCTATAAATATGCAATGTACTCTACAGCTTAAATTATCTCTACACAAACCAGCCACAGTTAAAGTTTTTAAAATATTTAATAATAAATAATTAAAACCACAAGACAATATTTTCTACCACACAGTCAGTGCTAGTTAAGAGTTCAGAGATCACCCAGAAATACTTAAAATAATTCAGTAGTACAGTTCTGACATCACATAAAAACAATCTAATCTTTCAAGCTTCTAGCTATCCCTAAAAGAAAACACAAGTCTAAGATAGCTTACATAAGAAAACAGGCAGAGTGATGTGAGTTGGATGATCAAGACAAAAATGATCTATGCCTTCTGATTCTTTTGTTTAAATTAAAACTGCAGTTCTGATAAACATTACATCATTTCTTTTACATTGTCCTGGTGTTCCCAGGCTACACATTAACTGAATTTACATTCTTAACATCTCCCTTTTGTTATCTTGCAGCTGGTCATGCACAGAGCAATAACATACATTTGCATGTTTAAATCTAGCAATTTAGGTCTTGGTTAAAACAATAGAAATAATTACTTCATCTAGACTTTTCGGCACCACTGTCTATGTCAAAGGGTCACCACATGCTTTACTTTGGTCAGTAGAGTGCACTGTTGTTACATTTATTTCCAGTTCCACATGTATCAAGTCACTCTAACAAGCCTTGACTGTTTAGTCACATCTACCAATTGGATAATAATACTGCACAGTATTAATTGGACACCCTTTTAAGGGCCTTTGAGTAGCTGATAGTTATTAGCTACCATCCCCAGACTAATGGTCTTGTTGAGAGGTTAAACTCTACAATCAAGTCCATGCTGCAGGCATTTGCAGATCAGTTTAAGAGGGAGTGGGACAAATATTTGCACCATCTGTTTGCTTACAGAAAGGATCCCAGGGAATCCACAGGTTTTTCACTCTTTGAGTTCTGTATGGCATAGGGTGAGGGGACCTCTAGATTTAATTTGAGATGAGTGGGAAGGTGAGTGCGAATCTCACAAGGAGTCTGTTGTGGCATACATCCTAAACCTTAGGACAAGGCTGAGGGAACTCATGGGCTTGGCCCAGGAGAACCTGGCAGAAGCCCAATGACAGAAAAAGGTGTGGTATGACAGGAATGTTCGAGCTAAAGAGTATGCTGTGGGGCAGCAGGTAATGGTTCTCATTCCTGTCAGACACAAGCTGCAAGCAGCTTGGGAGGGACCCTACAAGGTGGTAAGAAATGTAAGTGATGTTAACTACATGGTGGAACTGCTAGGCAGAAGGTAGGGGCTCAAAATGTACCTTGTTAACATGTTGAAACTTTACCATGTTAGGGAGGCCCTTGTGCTGAGCATTTGGAGTGTATTGCAGGAGGAGTCTGAGGGAGAACTGGGGACTGATCTCCTCAGTGAGGCTCAGGCCGACACCTCAGTGGAAGGGGTAGCAGTTTCCCAGCAGCTATCTCCTATTCAGGTTCCAGAAATCCTAGCAGTTTTGGAGAAATTGGGGACATGTTCACTGGGAAACCAGGGTGCATCCACCTGGTGCAGCACCAGGTGGATACAGGACCTCAAAGGCCTATTAGGCAGGCCCCTTATAGGGTGCCTGAGAGAGTCAGACAGACTCTGAGGGAGGAGGTACAGCAGATGTTGGAACTAGGGGTGATTCAAGAGTCCAACAGTCTCTGGGTCTCCCCAGTGGTGCTGTTGCCAAAGAAGGATGGCAGCACCAGATTCTGTGTGGACTACAGGAAATTAAATAGTCACACAGAGTTGGATGCTTACCCCATGCCTAGGACAGATGAGACCCTACAGCAGTTGGGTGGAGCTAAGTATCTTACAACCATTTATCTTATCAAGGGTTCCTGGCATGTGCCCTTGACTCCCAGTGCTAGAGAGAAGTCAACTTTTGTGACTCCTTTTGGCTTGTATGAGTTCACAAAGATGCCTTTTGGGATGAAGAATGCCCCAGCGACTTTCCAGAGGCTGGTAGATAATATCCTAGCAGGAGCAGGAGGGTTTGCCCTTGCTTACCTAAATGATATTGCCATCTACAGCCATTCCTGGCCAGAGCACCTTCAGCATATCAGGGAGGTGCTGGGAGACTACAGAGGGCAGGGTTGACCATTAAGCTAAGCAAATGTTGGGTGGGTATGACAGAGGTCTCCTACCTAGGACACAGAGTGGGGAGTAGTAAGATAAGGACAGAACCGGCAAAAGTGGAAGCCATTCAGGCATGGATTGCACCTGTTACTAAAAAGCAGGTGAGGGCATTTCAGGGACAGCAGGGTACTACAGAAAGTTCATCCCCAGTTATAGTACCATAGCTGCTCTCCTCACAGACCTGACATGGAATAACAGGCCAGATAAGGCAGTGTGGACCCCAGCATGTGAACAGGCATTCCAGAAGCTTAAAGAAGCTTTGGGAGGACCCCCTGTGTTAGCCAGTCCAGATTACAGCAAATAATTTGTTGTGCAGGTGGATTCTTCAAACCATGGGGTAGGGGCTGTACTTAGCTAGATTTCTTCAGAGGGGGAAGAGCACCCAGTGGTTTATCTCAGTCGTAGGCTCCAACCCAGGGGGGAATGCTATGCAGCTGTAGAAAAGGAATGTCTAGCCGTAGGGGCACTGCATAAACTTCCGCCTTATCTGTAGGGAAGGAAAGTCACTGTTATGACAGATCACAACCCCCGAACATGGTTAAGCAGAGCCAGCCAGAAAAATGCCAAGTTGCTAAGATGGAGCCTAGGGTTGCAAGCATATGATATGTCAGTGCAGCACTGCAGTGGAAGTAGCAATGCCAATGCAGATGGGCTCTCAAGACAGGGAATGGGGTAGGTACACTCAGACAGACCTAACCCTCTCAAGCGGCATTTCTCAAAAGTTACTTGAAAAACTAGCTTGAGTTCTCAGAGAGGAGAGAAATGTGAAGACTAGTAGAGAAGGGTGAAGGCTGCCAGCCTAGCCAGATAGAATTGTGCAGATAATTCTGTCATTTGTAAATATAAATGTAAACTACAGGCTTACTGTCTTAAATGTAAAGAAATACTGTTACATGTCGTACTGGAAATAAATGTGACAACAGTGCACTCTGCTGACTAAAGTAAAGCATGAGGTGACCCTTTGAAGTAGACAGTGGTGCCGGAAAGTCTAGATGAAGAAATTCTTTCTACTGTTTTAACCAAAAGTTAAATTGCTAGTGGTATGTCTAATGTTCCCTGCCCCTTTCCATTGTAAGTAAATAACTGTCACAGGCTTTGAATAATGACTAGGATCTTCTTTATATGCTAAACAAATCCTGCTACATTCAGCAGTGAGTTCATGCTGAGGTTTCTTGTGGCAAGGATGCAGAGTTTGAAATCCTTATCCCCTTTTCTACTTTATGTTATTTTCTAAATCTTTTTTATTTTACCATTACACCCCCTGGTGGCTAGCAGTAGTGCAAATGACGAATATTCCTTGTGAAATGGGGGGAGCAGAGTTGGAATCCCCTCTAATGTCTTTAAGGCACACAATTACAGTATCCCTGGTATCTTCTAGTTCCCAGCACCACATTTATTTCTTTAATTTAAGTATCCCTGGTGTCTGGTGCTCCCCAACAACGCATGTATTTACAGTCACCTCTGCTGATTAATGGTTCCTCCACCCTCTATCAATGTTAAGAGCCATTAAGGCACCCGATAACAAACATTTTACCCTAGTGCCTAGTGTTACTCACTCACCCACCCACAGTGCTTTTAAAAGCCATTAAGGCATGATTTCCAAGAGTAATGTTACCCCTGATCCATGCTGTGTATAAGTGCCTTTCATGCATATTATGGAAAATAATTCCTTGTGTTAAGTGCCAACCCCCCACCACTGTGTGCCATGAAGACATGTAGTTACAGAGTATTCCCTGGTGTTTATTATCCCCCTGATCCTATTAACCATTAAAGCATGTAATTAAAGTCTAATCCCTGGTGGCCCTGTGTGCCATTACTGAACACAGCTAAAGAGTTATCCCTGGTGAACAGTAATACCCTGACCCAATGTTGCAAGCTGTGCTCATTAGTTTAGGGGTATATTAAAGTATGGTATTATGCCTAAAACACACACAAACACACATTACCTCCTCACTAATCCCTGTAATGTGACCTCCTAAGTGGATGCACACTCATACATAAAATCGCTCACCTACACACCCACTGCCAAACACTACCTGACCACTAAACTCCCCAACAATTACCTCTATGGGGATGGATGAACAAGGCCTTTTGACCATGTTCTTTACCATGAATGGCCAGGAGTAGCTGTGCTAAGTTATGTATCTGATTGAGTCTCTGAATCTAAATACAGTGAAGAATGCACCTAGAGATATCAGCAGTAAAAATCCACTTTTATTATAAACATTGAGCGCTTTCATCCCTCGACACCGGGGACTTCATCAGAATATTAAAGCTTTCCCTCCAATCCTTTAAATAACATAGCAATGTCTGTGATTGGTAAACTACTGTCCAATAACACCCTAATATAAATCTTATTGCTTAGTTACAATACTTAAAAAAATGACAAGCATTTCAAGGATTTGAATCTATCGTATGTTACAAATAAAAATTAAAAGTTAAAAACACAACTCTTTCCTTGTAAAAACTTCTTTGTTACAACTTATCAGTTCTCTCCTTCAGTACTGGGGTTATTGACAGAGAATCATTCAAACCTGGCAGTTGTATCTTGGTATTGGTTTTGTGTACGAGTGCAGCGGGTGTGTCTGAGAGCAGAGCTCTCACAGTACACATGCCCCCTGCACTCCAGAATTGCTGTTCGGCAATTTCAAATGAGCGAGAATGCTTGCAACACCCCCAACCCATCAGGGTAAGAAATCTGGACAAAGCCATAAAGAACAACCATCCCTACCAAGCCATAAAGTTGATACAATAACAGGTTTAGCATAAGCACAAAGCCCACACCTCCAAACCCATCACAGTAAGGAATCTGGATAAAGTCATGAGGGACAATCGTCCCTACAAAGCCAGAAAGCTGATAGAATAACAGGTTCAGCATTAGCATGGATATTTTGAAGGGTACAAATTAAAAAACACAACAAAGTTTAAGTGCAGCTGCGCGGGTGTACCCGTTGCTTAGCTATGCTTAGCCCAGCTGAAACAGAAGGATATGTTAAAAAGCAATAGACATCCAGCATAAATATAAGTGCAATAGTGTAGCAGTTAGGGTTTACGCCTTGCATGTAGTCATTCACGGTTCAAGCCCCATGAAAGCCATTACCATTTTGTATGTGTAAACATCACAATTTTAATATTTTTGCATATTTATGTAAGAAGTAACTGATTTTTCTCAACCAGAGTAGTGTATTAGGGCCAGATGTGAGGTGTCAGTGTAATAAAATAGTGAAACGCCCATATAGTCACAAGTGCCCCATACAGTATAGTCAGACAAGAATAAATTGATCACAGCACATTCGGTGATGTCAGAGAAGGTAAATAAATCGATATTATGTAATGAATGATGAATCAATCCCATGCAGGTATTAGACCAATATAATAAAACATAAGCAATGCTAAGCATTGTGTACATATGAATACTAAGCAATAAATAGCCTAGCTAAGTAGAGTTACACATTGGTAAGCAATGCTGAACCTACCCCTTTAATCACTGCCAACTTTAGCTAAGCAGGTTTGCCCGTGGCTTAGCTCAGCATTTTCAAAACCATCCAATCATGGCAAAGGGCACAAAATCAGCTGTATTTAACACCCTCAGGTGTGAATACAGCTCATAACTGGTTGTAGCTCTCCACTGTAGGCAGTATAGCAGGAGTTGGAGAGGGCATGCGCTTCCAGGCGCAGTGCTGGGGCATACAGGAGTCCAAGGTCATGGTAGGACTCCTGGTAAAAAAACATGACATGAGACTACTGCAGGGCCAGTACCAGGGCTCTCAGTATAAAGCAGATGCCTGGGAAAGTCTCACCTGTGATCTCACCAGGGCCACTGGTATCCCTCGGACTGGTGAGCAGGTCAGGCGCCACTATGCCGACTTGAAATGGAGGAAGAAGGATCTCTTGGATCAGTAGCTCCAAGAAGCAAGACAGAGGGGAAATGACCCAGCAGTGTGTAAGTACTCATAGCAATAATTGTTTACCGGCATCCAGCCTGTGTATGTGATGGATAGTTATGCATAAATGTTTCTCTATTCTGATTACAGCTGCAGCTAAGCGGGCTGTGAACCAGGAAGCCCATGCCAGCAGGTTGCAAAGGCTTCATCATGAGGCTGGTGAGTAACAATCCTGTTGTAGTAGTCATACCAAATAAATATAAAGGAGTAAAATGTCACCTGGCACTACAAAAATGTGTATGGTTTCCACTGAATAAACCAGACAACATGACAGTAATAGTTCCATATAGGTCATATTTAAATAAAAGTTTAACTGCCTGACAATAAAGTTCTAAATCCTAGACTGGTTACATTTACTCTGGTATTGCATGGCATCACATGTTGCATTCACCAAGTTCTGGTATGTGAATAGTACTTTTGTGTCAACTGTTTCTCACACTGTGCTAAAACATGTCTAAGAATATCTGTATAAGAATGTTGTAATCACAAGGTCAGATTGTACAAGCAAGATAAATTTAGGCAGAAAACACTTAAAGAAGAAACAGCACTTTTTAAATACCTCACTCTAATGAAATACAGATTGTTGTATTTTTAGCACACACAGCCATGGTTCGAATCCTGGGAGTGGTAGTAAGCTGTATACATAATCGTACCTCTCACCTGCAGAGATTTGTGCAGAATGTCCAGATAGTTGCCTAATATTTTGGCCTGTTCCTCTATTTTCTTAGCAAATCAATGATCACTGTGATGATCTCAGGATTGTAGTCACAAAATAATGGCATACATTTGAGTTTCCGACTCCTGATCCTTCAGAAAATGTATATTAAAACAAATCCTGTTACTCTAGCAACTTTCTAAAAGTTTATAAGAGCAATATTTAAAATATGTCCCTATTTGTACCCCCAGTTTGTCAAGCTCTGTACAGATGTTTTGCATTAAGAGGTTGAGAGGTATGTGCAGAAGTATAACTCGTAATATGGGAATATGTGTAGAAACAGGTAGTGTTAACAAACATTCCCTCCACAGGTCTACCAGGTAAGAGAAGTAGAATTTAGTTATAAGACAGTTCAAGTATACACTGTGTACAAACATACCACTGCCCAAACCAAGGCCATAGGGTATTGTAATAATACCTGTAGAGTAATGATTCGAGCAGTGATCATTAAAGTTGTGAGTACTGCAAGAATATACAAGTTGTTAATTGAATCCCCCACCATATCTGCAACAATAATCTAAACACACAAATCAATGGGTATGTTTTACACCAAACTTACTGATGGGACATATGTCCTATTGTTCAACAAATATTGAAATGTGTTTCTATTGATGTTCCATGTTGAAATACTATCATTGGTGGCCTGTTGCTATCAATGTAACCTGCATGCTATTGTAATAGCCACTGTGGTTCAATATATGCATGTGTTCTGTTTGCTATGCAACTGTTCCAAATCTGTTGTTTTGGGTTAATGGGAATATCTATGCATGCTGTTATAACTAATCCTGGATTGTGCTGACTATTTCTAACCCACATATGTTCTAAAACTAACACTGTAGCATGTATGGGAAGGCTGGTCCCAGTGGACACACCTCACCCACCTTATCTGGCCACGGCACTGGGACCCAGCATGTCTGGGACCCACCCCAGGACCTCCT
This sequence comes from Protopterus annectens, assembly GCF_019279795.1. Taxonomy (NCBI): domain Eukaryota; kingdom Metazoa; phylum Chordata; order Ceratodontiformes; family Protopteridae; genus Protopterus; species Protopterus annectens. The sequence continues at coordinate 879,670,523 of NC_056728.1, read as the reverse complement.
CATCCACTGGTCCTGCACCACCTTTGGGTGGAACTGCCTCAGGGGACGGGGTTCATCCCCCCGGGGAGTGGGCATGGACAGGATCCTGTCACCCAAAGACAGGTCCAGGGTTGGTGCGTAGTGACCTCTGCAGAGAATTGGGAGATTTGCTATGCCAGCTTAAGAGCTGCGTGGCACAATTAGAGGGTCAGCCTGCCCCTCCTGCTCAGCCCCTAGCACAACCATCCTCAGGGCCATGAAGGTGCAGTGGTGACTTCCCATGGGTGGGGACCTCAGTCCCACTGCTTCCATTTGGGGGCTCAACACCCCTCCCCCATTCAGGGTGTTTACCCTCCACTTGTCACATAACACCCCTGTATGCTGTCTTGTCTGTCTTCCTACCCAACCTACCTCCCCAAATATACATACTATCCTTCCCCAACATCCCACTCCCACCTTAAAAAAAAAATAAAAAGGGTGATCTGTTCCCATAAAAAAATCTCACCCCATGCATAGTTGTCCATTTTGCACGTGTCCACTGGACAAGTAATCTCGTCTAATTGGTTTCACAACACATTATTGTTGTCCTCATCCCTCTCTCCGGGGTTTGAGTGTCCAAATATACTCCAAATTCAGTATATATGCACAGCTGTTGCTGTAGAAGAAATAGACATCTATGGACCTTCCCTACACCCGCCCTGCACATCCCTAGCTACTTTCCCTATTGTCTTTCCCTCTGCGTGCCCCCTTTTTCACCACTTTCCTATCACCCCTTTTTTCTTTTCTTTTAAAGAAATTAGCACAGGGATAAGTAAGAGTGAGCTCTTTTAAGCAGTAGTAAGTGGGATTATGCCTGTTTGAGTGATGCTAAGCAATGCCTACACAGATTAAGTACTTTCAAGGATGTCTGTAAGCATATTTAACTGAAAGTTAGCATTGCCTTCCGCCATGCAAACCCCCTTACAACTGCTTAAAAGTGGCTTAATCACATCAGAATCCAACAGCCCTTGTTCTGCCCAGCAACAAAATAATCAGCCCTTGCAAGCCTTAAACCCAGGACCCTGCACACCATAGCCACAGCAATTTACCACTAAGTCATCTGAGCTGTAGATATGCCAGATGTTTTCTCAAACATATCCTGCAGCAACAGTAGGGAAATTATACTTATATATGTATATATACATGCACACACACACAAACACACACACATATACATGGATAGGAGGAAGCTTCTCTGTTCACCAGTGAGAGTGGTGAGCTTTGAGCAGCCTATCTGTCCCTGGAGGAGTGGTCTCAGCCCTGAGACTAGTAGCTTATTGTCAGTTTTGGGTCAATTCCTATCTCTTTCAGTTTCCCTGCTTTAAAACTCACATTTGCACAGTTTTGCACCAGTATACAACTCTGCACAGCTCCTCGTGGTGTCCTGCAGAGTGACACAGGCAACAGAAAGACCCAAGAGAGACTTTTCCAGATTTAAGTATTTTTTTCTCTGCTGTTTTACTCCGACTGCCTTTTCCCACCTAAAAAGTGAATTTCTAACTGATCTGTGCTTTAAAAAGTTTAAATTGAATTTGCATTCTGCTTTTTACAGTTTTTGCACTTATTTTATATCAGTTTAAATCGTTTTTGTATTGTATAACTGTTGTAGGCTACACACTAAAGTGCGCTAGCCTGTTTATAGCATTTACAGTGTTTTCTGTGTGTTTTTCTGCTGTTTCCTGAAAAAAACAAACAAACAAACAAAAAAAATTCTCTTTTCCCGCCTTTGCTGAAATAGATTAGTCCAGATTTCAGGTTTTGCTGAATTCCGGACTGAGGTATAGTTTCCTGTGTTGCCCATATCCTTACTTGGATAGGAGGAAGCTTCTCTGTTCACCAGTGAGAGTGGGGAGCTATGAGCAGCCTATCTATCCCTGGAGGAGTGGTCTCAGCCCTGAAACTAGCAGCTTATTGGCCGTTTTGGGTCAACTCCTACCTCTTTCAGTTTCCCTGCTTTAAAACCAGCATTTGCGCAGTTTTGTATGATTTTGCGCATAGCGCAGCATCGGGCAGCGCCACTTAAATGGGTTTAAACTATTCCTGTCTCCACAAAGTCTGTTCTTTACTTTTTCCCTTAGAACTGTTCTAAATCTCAAAGTAAGCACTCTATTTTCATTCTAAAGCCCTGCAGTTGCCCGTATAAGTAATCTTATAAGTAAGCACTAATAAACTAAAGCACTGCATGCTCTTATACTCCCTTTAAGTACTTGGCTCCCTATTGGTCCTTTTTGATCAGTCAAAAAGTAGTTCCTTATACTATTCTGGCATGTCCAAAAGTCAGTTTCAGGTTTACTCTCCAGTCCAGCTGGTGAATCTGGGAATCTTGAGGCAATGTTACAACTGCCTTATGTACACAGACCACCCTCTCCTCCTCCCAACAAGCTGAAATATATGTGAGAGATGCAACTATATAGCCAAACTGGAGGCTGAGCTCTCTCAACCCAGTACTGGCACAGTCAGTCAGGAGGAGAAGGTAACCACACACACCACAAATCCAGTCTCACATAGACCTATCGCAACAGCAAACCAAACACATAAACACACAAAAACATACTCGGAGGCTCTAAATAAAAATCTGCCCAAGCAGCAGGGACCTCCAAAGCAGACATCCAAGCAACCACTACCCCACAACAATACCCACGTATCACATAGTTCACAAAGTCAGTGTGCCACACAGTCACAGCCCTTAAGGCTAAACAACACATCTAATACACTTGTAATAGGTGACTCTATTGTCAGACACACTGACGTCCCACTCACCAGACTGAACAAGTAGAAGGTCACTGTAATCTGCTGTTTGGGTGCCAGGATCCGCCACATAACACAAGCACTCAGGTCACTCCAAAAGCAAGTACAAATATGACTCCATCATTGTCCATGCTGGTGTGAATGACCTGAGACATACCTCCCTGGACTACATGAAAAGAGACATAGAGGAGCTCTCTGATCATGTATCCCAGGCCGGTATGACCCTGACCTTGAGTAGCATCTTACCCTCACCAAAAATTATGCCACAGTATAAAGACAAAATGATCAATTTTAACAATTGGCTAAAGTATTGGTGTCATTCAAAGGGGATCCAGTGTCTGTCAGCCTGGGATGACATGCTCGAAAAGCCACATTGCTTCACTAGGGGCGGCTTGCACCTGTCACCCCTGGGCTTTTGAATATTGGCTAAGGCTCTTGCCACCCCCATAGTGCCTTTATAAGGCAAGGCTTAAAAGACAAACCCACCTCCATAGACAACACAAGGAAAAAGAAACTAAGGGTAATGCTGCTCAACGCCAGAATTCTAAACCTCAAGATGCACGCACTCGAGGCTCTCCTCAGTATGGAGAATATCGATATCTGTGCAGTAACAGAAATCTGGTTCAAGGCTCCCGAGAGAGAAAGAGTCTGCAATTATGTAATGATATCATTATCAAACAAGCAGACAAAGGTGGTGTGGTTGTTTTAATGGACCGAGATAAGTATGTGTCAGCAGTATCTGTATTGCTTGAAGATAGTGCTGCATTTAAGACTATTACAAATCTAGATGTTAAAAAATGTATCACTTATGTGAATATGGTTATTTATGAATTACAGTTGAATGGTGATATCAGTTTAGATTTGTTTCATTATTTTACTGTTTCATGCCCTGTCATTCCACATTTATATGGTATCCCTAAAATTCATAAATCTATGGTGAATCCACCAATGAGACCTATTGTGTCAGGTGGTGGTTGGGTAACTGAACCAATTTCGTTATATTTACAAAGACAGTTACAACCATATTTATCTCATTGTGTTACCATTTTATGGGATACCTCAGATCTATTGTGTAAGTTACATTTATGGCATAATAGTATGAAAGGTGCATTAGAAAAGTGTAAGCATTATTTTGTAACATTGGATATTGTCTCCCTTTTTACTGTTATCCCTAATGATATTGGTCTTGAATTATTGAGAGAATTTTTAGTTTCACAACCTAATCCAAACATTAGACATATTGAAAACATCTGCTGTCTTATGGATGTAATATTGAAAAATAATATATTCTTATTTAATGATTCTCTGTTCCTTCAGCTTACTGGGGTAGCTATGGGTACCTCGATAGCTAATACTTATGCTAACTTGGTCCTTTATCAATAGGAGAAGAATTATATCTATAATGATAGAAATCACTTTGTTGACAAAATATGCTTTTACCAGCGTTTTGTGGATGATTGTTTTATGATACGGGGTGGTACGTTGGATGAATTGAATGATTTTTTGAATTATTTGAATTCAACTACAAATTTTTTAAAATTTAAAATGGAAACATCTGATAGTACTATAGTCTTTTTAGATGTTAGGTTGCAGATACATGAAGGCTTTATACATACTAGTATGCATAGGAAAGACGTTTACTCTGGTAGATATACCCATTATGGTAGTATGCATGCACCGCACACGTTTAAAGGTATAGTTAAGTCTTAATTTAGTAGAGTAAGCAGATTAAACACTGATGATACTGTATTCTCCCTGCAATTAGATGAGATGACAGATGATTTTATATCTAGTGGATATGATGCACATTTGTTATCTAGTTTAAAACATAACGTAGTGATAGATAGAAAAACTTCTTTGAAACCAACTTTTTTAGAAGGTATGGTTAATTTGAGCAATAATGATAATATAAGGAATAACCAAAAGGCAGCTATTAGGTATGTTACTTCTTTTAATGTAAAGACAAGTTCTATTAAACAGATTATATTTAAGAATTGGGCCATTCTTATGGCCTCGGATGAACTGAAGGCTATTTTATGTGATAAACCATGTTTTGTGTATAGAAATATGAAGACCTTAAAGAGCATGCTATGTTATAAGGATTTTTGTAGATCTATGTATGTACCCATTTCAGTGAATTATGGTATTTATAAGTTTTTTAATTGTGTATGTTGTGTGGATATTTTTAATAATGATAGTGACATTTTTGTACATCCTACCAATGGTAGAATTTTTGGGTTTAAAGTATCTGCTACTTGTAATATATCTTTTGTTGTTTATTTGGCTACATGTGTCTCATGTCCTTCATTTTATGTAGGTAAGACTACCCGTAAACTAAAGGAATGCATCACTGAGCATAAATCGGAGATCAGGAGATGTTATGATAAGAATGCTTTGTATAAGCATTCATCTAGTTTTGGTAATGAGCATAAATTTAGGTTTATGGTGATTGACATTGTATATCCTACATTAAGAGGTGGTGATATTAATAACCACCTAGAGACTAAGGAGTATGAATGGATTTTGAGATTTGCTGCTGATTCACCCCCAGGTTTGAATAGAATGGTTAGCCTTAAACCGATATTAGTTAAATTACAAAACACTAAACTGTGATTTAAATGTATACGAATATTGAATGAATCTCTTATGTTTTTAGAATATGTTTTATAATATGAATTATATTGTATACTCTGTAATTTATTTTGTATTTGTGTTGTCACATGATTTCTTTGGGCTGCTGGTCATGTGACTGCTGACCTGTATTTAAACTGTGAATTTTTGATATTTATGTATTAGTATTGAAGAAGGGTTCTACCCAAAAGCTTTGCTTTATAAAGTGGTTTTCTCTACCAAGTGTCTTTGTTATATCAGTATTTTGCAGCTAGTGTTTTCTACTTTGATTCTATGTTCCATACCAGAGGTATACCCTCATTGGTAAGATCTGACCATAAAATAATCTCACTGGACATCCATATCCCATCCCCGCCCCCAGCCAAGGAAACCACGGTGAAGAACTTCTCAAAAGCAAACTTCACACTTCTCAAAACCAAGGTGGAATCCTTCAAAGCCCCTGGGCCAGTGGAAAATACGGGCCAAACCACAGAATCCTTTACAAATGCATTCTATGGACACCTACAGGAATGCATGGATCGTGCTATCCCAAATAAAACCAAAACTCACTCCTCCAAAGGCAGGAGACCTGTCTGGTGGACCCCAGCCATAAATAAGCTATACAACAGAAGGAGGAAGCTACTACATGATCGAGCAAAATCACAAAAAGGGAAGGCATCTCTGATCAGTACTAGCAAGAAACTACGATCCCTCATAAAATCATCTAAGGCCAGCTTCCAAAGAAAAATTGCACAAGACACTAAAGATAATCACAAGGCCTTCTTTAGTTATGTCAGGAACCTGGGTGGCAACTCCCAGATATGTTCTGAGTTAGTGCAAAATGACAAAAAATACACTGAACCCACAGACATTGCCAACATCCTGGCAGACAGGTTCAGTGCAAATTCCCCCCCCCCTGCCCCCCTAAAGAGCAAACATCTATCCCAGCAGAGTGCTGCCTCCCTGACATCTCAGATGCTCAGGTGAGAGCCACCCTCTCCAAATCAAAAAGCACAGCATCAATGGGACCGGACGGTGTCTCGGGCTGCATCTTACATGAGCTCCAAGAAGAACTGAACCCTCACATATGGTCACTGTTCAATCTCAGCCTTACTACAGGATATGTACCCAAGGAATGGCGTACAGCAACAGTGATCCCACTCCACAAAGGTGGTGCCACAATGGACCCCGGAAACTATCACCCTATAAGCCTGACTAGCCTGGTCTGCAAAGCTATGGAGTGTATCATCATGGAACTCATAAACAAAGACATTGGGAACCTCCAAACACAGGATCCTACCCAATTCGGCTTTGTTAAGGGCAGATCTTGCCTCTTGAACCTGGTCGACTTCTTTGAAACAGTCACCAAGGCTATAGATGAAGGGAAGGTAGTCCACACAGCTTACCTGGACCTCGCAAAAGCCTTCAACAATACCCCACTCGGGCATCATAAATAAGCTCACCAGCTTAAATATCAACCCCTATGTCACACGATGGGTTGCAAAATGGCTCAGGGATAGAACCCACATGGTCAGAATTGCAGGTGCCATGTCAGACTCTAAACCAGTTACAAGTGGCATCCCACAAGACTCAGTCCTGGGACCTCTCTTGTTTGGTATATATTTCTCTGAGGTACAGGCTAACACAGGAGGACTATGGTTGACCAAGTTCGCAGATGACTGCAAACTGGGTGCCATAATCGACTTGCTGACTGACACAAGCATCCTCCACAAGGGTCTAACAGAGATGGATAACTGGTGCCAGAGCCATGGCCTAAAGCTAAATGCCAAAAAGTGCATAGTCATCCCCTTTGGGAAAAACAAAGTGCCCACAAATTACCACATAGGTGGTAATCTATTAAGTACGGAAGAAGTAATTAGGGATTTGGGGACCCAAGTAAATATCAATCTCTCCTTTGACAACCACATGGCCAAAGTGGTTAGAAAGACCTTCTATATAGCCCACCTTATCATGAAAGGGTTCACATCTAGATCAAGAGAGGTCATTGTGCCCCTCTACTCATCACTCATCAGGCCCATAATTGAATACAATGCCCCATTTGGGATGTACCTTACCCGACACCTGCAGCAACTGAAAGACCCCAAAAGTACCTCACCAAGAGGATCAAGGGACTCAAACAGATGCACTATGCAGTTAGGCTAAAGAAACTCCAGCTGTACTCAGTTGCTTATTGCCTACTCAGAGGCGATCTGTGCCTGATGTATAAAGCCATGTCCAAAACAGAATTAATGGAATCCCTTAGAGCTACACACTCCAGGGACTTAAACCTCAGCAGAGAAATAAATAGGACATACTGGAGGGACAGATTCATATCCCAGAGGCTCCCCTCACTCTGGAACAAAATCCCAATCCATGTTAGGCAGAGCCCCTCAATGACCCTCTTCATGAGAAATCTTGATGAGTGGATGGGAGATTGTAGGTTTACCCCTAGGATCTCTTCTGTGTCCCTACTAGACAGAGGCACAGTAAACTAACCTTAAAAGGGCTATATTCTGTGACCTACTATACAGAGGCACAGTCAACTGATCTAAAAGGGTGACGAAAGCCAAACACACTCCGGCTAGGCTTATAAATGCCCTAGGGCAGATAGCCTAGTATCAACCTATAAACCTATATATATATATATATATATATATATATATATATACATATATATATGTGAGTATATTTCTTCTTTTTCTTTCGGCTATTGTCATTAGGGGTCGCCTCAGCGGATCATCTGTTTCCATTTTCTCCTGTCCTCTGCATCTTGCTTTCTCACACCAGCCACCTGCATGTCCTTCCTCACCACATCCATAAACCATATCTTAGGCTTTCCTCTTTTCCTCTTACCTGGCAGCCTCATCCTTAGCATCCTTTTCTCAATATACACAGCATCCCTCCTCAGCACGTCCAAAAAAAATGCATTCTCGCCTCTCTGGCTTTGTCTCCAGCCGTCCAACCTGGGATGACCCTCTAATATACTTATTCCTAACCCTGCTAACCCTCGTCACACCCAGAGCAAATCTTAACATCTTTAGCTCTGCCACATCCAGCTCTGACTCCTGCCTTTTTGTCAGTGCCACTGTCTCCAACCCATATAACATAGCTGGTCTCACTACCATCTTGTAGACCTTCCCTTTCACTCTTACTGGTACACGTCTGTCACAAATCACTCCTGACACTCTTCTCCACCCACTCCACCCTGCCTGTACTCTCTTCTTCACCTCTCTTCCACATTCACCATTACTCTTAGCTGTTGATCCCAGGTATTTAAACTCATCCACCTTTGCCAACTCTACTCCCTGCATCCTCACCATTCCTCTATCCTCCCTCTCATTCACACATATATTCTGTCTTAGTCCTGCTGACCTTCATTCCTCTCCTCTCTAGAGCATATCCCCACCTCTTTAGGGTCTCCTCAACCTGTTCCCTTCTCTCACTACATATCACAATGACATCTGCAAACATCATATTCCACTTGGACTCCTGTCTGATCTTGGTCAACCTGTCCATCACCACTGCAAATGAGAAAAGGTTCAGAGCTGATCCTTAATGTAATACCACCTCCACTTTAAATGCATCTGTCACTCCCACTGCAGTTCTCACCGCTGTCACACTATCCTTGTACATATCCTGTACCACTGTTACATACTTCTCTGCCAGTCCAGATTTCCTCATACAATACCACAACTCCTCTCTAGGCACACAGACACAATGCAACTCCATATATATGCGTATATATATATCTATATATCTATATATGTATGTATGTACATTGTGCATTTGGACATTGGATCCACATTCGGAACCTCTCACTGCAAAACATCTGACCAAAGGCAGTGTAAATGGTGAAGGGGCCAAAGCTAGGGACCGCTTGTTGTTATAGCCCTTATCCCATCCTCCAAAGCTGAACTGTTCTGCCTTGCAACAACATAATAAGGCCTGCCAAGTCCTGGACCCAGAGCCTTGTAAACTATGATTAAAGCAATGTACCATTACACCATCTGAGACCTACAAAATAGTGATGACATCCCAAACATATCAGTTAGTACAGTCATCCAACAGCAGGAAAAGGAGTCTGTAGAATCAGTCAGGTAGTCTATATATACATATACAGGTATATATGTATGGAGATTCATATATGTGGACAAATATACACATGATAAATATATACATAGAGAGATAGACATCCACATTCATATCAACATATATGCATACATACACACATATATAAATATGTATATATATATATATATATATATATATATATATATATAAGTTAATATATAGATACATATATATATATATATATATATATATATATATATATATATATATATATATGTATGTATACATAAATATACAGAAATATATGACAGCTACAAAGACATGGCAATCAGAGGGTCATGCTGCTGCACACTGGAATTCTACATCTGGAAACTCACTCACTGGAAGTATTCCTTAAAATGGGGAACAATGACATCTGTACTGTAACACAGACCTGGATAAAGGCAGCAGGAAGCACCCCTGCAGTACCAGCCTATACGTAATTCCGCAAAATTTGGCTACAGAATGTGGACCGAAGCTACAAAGGTGGTGGTATTTTCATATTCATAAAGGATGCACACACCTCCAGAGTGGTCGACCAACATTATGCATTACAGATCCTGTAGGCGTAGCTGACATTGGGTTAGACAGTGGTTCAGGTTGTAGCCCATGATATGTCTCCATACATTTCCCAAGACTCACGCTCCATGTCCATAAACACCCTGTGGAATATTAGTGTCCAACCTAACACTGTCATACTGGTTGGCTTCAACTACCCCACTATTAAGTGGGAAAGCTACTCATGTACTGATGCACATGGCCATCACATCAACCTGGTCCTTCCTAATATGGCAGACTGTTGCTCTACATGAATAGTAAATACCTCACATGTTATATCTGAACACAAAGTAATCACATTTGGAAATCCACAGCCATCCTACCCCACTGCACAGGTAACCACCATGAAAAGCCTTTCCAATGCTAACTATGGCCTCATAAAAGCAGAGATGGCTAACCTCATGGTAGCCATGCAAATGGAGACTAGTTGCATGACAGCTGAATCAAGCAGCAATGCACTATGAACATGAACACAAATGCATGGATACCACCTTACCCAATACAACCAGGACCCTCACCTCCAATAAAAGGAAGCTGATCTGGTGGTCCACTGTGTGTGCCTGTGTCCTGGCACAACAATCAAGGAGCCTCAATCCTCACCACAACAACAATGAGGGTTGTCTCATATAGGAAGAAAGGATAACAAATACACACAGTAAAGTGTAATTTCCCTTAAGAGCACACAGAGATCACAGTCAGTCCGGGGCTGGTCACTCCCTTGCTCTCCAGGTCCCCAGTAAGACTCCCCACTGGCACAACTATAGGGTCCAGATCTCAGCCAACTGGGCAAGCTAAATTCTACAGCACCCTCTCTGTCCATCCAGTGGTTTGTGTTCATGCCCAAGTAGCTGACAAACACACACTTTGAGATAAGAGTTTTTACAACCATACAGACACTCCTGGGGAAGGCTGGCACACGCTCTCCAGCTGTGCCCCTTTTACCCAGACTATACAGTAGAAATCACTGCCAGCACCCAGCTGATATTTATCAGCTGCTCAAAGGCCCTTAAAAGGGTATCCAATTATTACTGTGCAATATTATTACCCAACTGGTAGTATAGCCCAGGGCTAAAGCTATAGGAGTAGCTTTGTACAATTTTACCAAAGGCATACAAGTACTCTAAAGAGCTTAAATTATCTCTACAAAAACAGCCACAGTTGAAAGGTTTAAAAATATGTAATAATAAATAATAAAAACACAAGACAATACGTTTTACTACACAGTGCTAGTCAAGAGTTCAGAGATCACAGAGAAATGCTTAAATAATGGAATAGTACAGTTCTGACATCACAGACAAACACAGTCTAATATTTCTAGTTTCTAGCTATTTCTAAAAGAAAACACAAGTCTAAGATAAATTTACACAGAGAACACAGGCAGAGTGCTGATGAGTTGGATGGTCAAAGCAAAATACTTAATAATCTCTGATTCTCTCTGTTTTTAAAATCACATTCCTGGTTCCCATTACATCATTCTTCACACTTCCCTGGGTTCCCAGGCTCACAGAAACTGCATTTACATTCTTAACATCTCCTTTTGTTATCTTGCAGCTGGTCAGGAAGCAGAGCAATAAAAATATGTTTGCATGTTTAAATCCAGCACTTTAACTCTTGGTTAAAACAAAAGAATGAATGTCTTCATCTAGACAGGCTGGAGCCGACTTTAGATCAAAATGTCGCAACATGCTTCACTTGGCCAGCAGAGAGCGCTGCTGCTACATTTTTTTTTTTTTTTTTTTTTTGCAGTTCCACATCTAACAGCAGTTTTTTTCCATTTAAGACAACAAGCCTGTGATTCACATTAATATTTACAGATGACAGAATTATCTCCAAAATTCTATCTGGCTAGGCTGGCAGGCTTCACACCCTGCCATAAAGAAACTGTACAACAGAAAGAGGGAACCAATGTGGAATAAGGTGAAGTCCCAAGACAGAAAATAAACTCTCATCAGCCTCAATGAATAGCTGAGATCCCTCACCAAATACTGCAAAGTTAGCTGTGAGAACAGACTTGGAGCACATAGTAAAGACAACCACAAGGCCTCATACAGTTATGTAAAGAATCTCCATGGCAATACCAAGAATTGTTCTGAGCAACTAGACAATGGTACCTCCTAGAATGAGCCAACAAATAATGCCAATATACTGGCTGGCATCTTGAGTGCAAACAGTACTCCTCACTCCCCCCTCAAAGGACTAATCACAATACCAGTACCGCACCAGGCACCCAGTATTACTGCAGCACAGGTTAAAACAGCACTGGCCAAGGACAAGAATACAGCCTCAGTGGGACCTGAGAATATCCCTGGCTGTGTTCTACATAAACTACAGAGTGATCTGGCACCTTACCTGTGTGCCCTGATAAAGCACAGCCACAGCTCAGACTTTGTCCCTACTGAATTGTGCACTGCTACAGTCACCTCTCCCCACAAATGAGGTGCAACTACAGACCCTGTGAAATACAGCCCCCACTGCCTGACAAGTCTGTTATGCAAAGCTATGGGATGCATCATCATGCACCTAAAACATGGATATGGGAATCTGCAGACTCAAGATCCGACACAGTTTACATTTTTGAAGGGTAAGTCATACCTGCTCATTCAACCTGGTCAACCTCTTGCCATCAGTCACCTGAGCTGTGGATGAAGGCAAGGTGACACATACAGCCTACACTGATCTTTCCAAAACCTTTCATGACATTCCCCACTCACTAAGCTCAGCATCAACCCCTATATTACTAGTTGATAACAGAGGGACAAACACAGGGGTAGATTGGACATACTGCTCTTATACACTGAGACAGTTGCATATGTCACTGGATTTGTTGTGACATCCTTGATGAGGAATATGATGTCGGTAATACCAATAGATGTGAGTAATTACTGACTGCATTCCCCCCAGAGTCCACAACTGATATACCAAGGACACCAACTGTGTGGTGAACACACAAAACATGACTAGCAGACATAAGGCCATTCTGTGAACAGTGTGCCAGTGGAGAGGTATGTCAGAGACATATCACTGTGAGTCATGATGTCACACAGTAAATGCATGTCCACACAAACCCTGTCAAGCTATCAATCCACCATGTGTATAAGAGCACTGATGACATAGAATCTGTTCACAAATCTGGGAATATGTTCCTCCATGTTGGCTGGCTGTCTCCACATGTCCTGTGATACATAACAACCCACTGTATGTGAATCTGTAGGCCACCACCTCTGTAATGTCCCTCACACAGGCAAGGAAATGGGGCAAGGCACACATTAAGGAATGTCCCATATGTCGGAACTAGCAGCAGTGTCCAGGCCCACAGCACAATACAATGTGGGCACCTACATCTGCACATCTGTACAGAGGACAGACAGAAAGTAGATAGCTAACAGGTTATGCATTAGGATGAATGTATTGAAAAATACACATCTGAAACCGAAAGGTATGCCATTACTACATGACAGCAGTCCCCAATGACATGTGGAAAGAACATAGTAGTCTACAGTTAATATCAATATATCAGATCAATATCCAATAGGAGATACATATAAACATACAGCTTAAACTTGTAGAACAAGATACTCAGTACTTACACATATATATATATATATATATATATATATATAATATATATACATATATATATATATATATATATATATAAATATGTGTGTATATAAATATATATATATATATATATATATATATCTATATCTATATATTTATACATATATATATATATATATATATATATATATATATATATAAAATGCATTTGGACATTGGATCCACACTCTGAACCTCTCACCGCAAAACATCTGACCAAACCCAGTGTAATTGAGGTAAAGAGGCCCAAACTAGGGGACTCTTGTAATTATTGCCTTTATCCCTTCCTCCACAGCTGAACTCTTCTGCCTTGTAACAAAATAACCAGCCTATGCAGGTCTTGAACCTAGGACCCTGCACACTATAGCCACAACAAGTTACCACTAAGCCATCTGAGATGTAAGATGTTAGGATGATTTCTCTAACATATCATGCAGAGCAGTCAGTCTACCAAAAGCAATGTGCAATGTGGAAGCACTAAACATTCTAATGATACACACACACACATATGTACATACATATATAAATATATAAATACTTCTAGATATACATAAAGAGTATATATATAGGGTGCAGAGAATATCAAACAGCCATTATTCCTACAGTTGCCACCTTTTCAAATGGCCAGAGTCTGATACTTTCCTACAAATGAGAATTATTGCATGAAAACATATACCCACACACAATGCAAAGGACATGACACCACATATTTTGCATACATATAAATATTTATTTGTGTACTATTTAATTTGTTTATGCCATTTTTTACAGCATTTAGGTGTTTGAAATACATAATAACTCATTAATGCAACTCTGAAAGAAAACATATGATACAGTAATCCACAAAAAAAAATAAGATACATTCCTGTCTAGGCTAAAGCCTTCAAGTAAAAAACACACTTGCCTTGAAGATAGGAATCAATCAACACTTAATTACAGATGTAGTTCAACAGCCTGCAATTACACTCTGTAGTCACCCCCTAGGGGGAAAAGTATGAATTTTCACAATGTAAATATATCCGTTACATAACAATGCTTAACTTAAAACGTCACTATCACACTGACAAACAGAGCTGTGTGCAAGACAGGAAGCTCTAGCCCACCACTGTTCCCATGGTGAAACATATGAAAATGTACAGCCATATACCTTTATGTTTCTTATTACTGATATTCTTCACATGTTCTAACAGCCTAGGTTAAAAACATTTAATACCCCTCCCTCATAAAATGTCTTACAAGAGCATATAACAGTGTTCTCTATAAACTGACCTCTTGACTGTACAGGGTCACACACATTGTCCACCTGTAGTTCTCATATATATGGACCCTACCCCACAACTTGTGTGATAGTCCATATCATCACTGGAATGATAGCAGGAATATCAGCACTAAATAATGATAGACCATACCTATCAACCCCTTACTGCATGACATCTGGGCAAAGCCTGACATATAAGTGGAGGACATAGGCCGAAACACAGGGCCATATTTGAAATATTGCTGTTATACACTGTGAAAGTTGCTGGTGTTACAGGATTGGTTGCAACATACCCTTACTGAGGAATATGAAGTCAGAAACACAAATGGATGTTGCCATGTACTGATAGCAATAAACAGAGAGAATGCCACTGATTTGTCAACGACAAGACCTGTGTGGCGAACAGATAAAACATAACAGCCAATCCTCTGGCCATCATGGTGATAGCTCCACAGTTGAGAGCTATGCAGACAGACTGCATTACATGCAAAACTAGCATGTACACACAAACCCTGTAAAACTAGCAGTATTCAATGCATATATCACCAAACTCACACACTGTCCCTAGGTCTGGAACCTTATATAAACATGTAGTTGGCCTGTGTCCACAAGTCTTGTTGTAAGAAGTATTCCTACCTGCTGTCTGTAACACTGCTGCCCCCACACATGAAGGATGTCTTCCGTACAGGCAAGGTAAAGGTACAACACCCACATGATGCAGTTATTTATAGTAGTGGGTTGCTATGATATTGGCTATTGGAAGAACTACACAGCTACTTGCATGCAATTAGCAAGTGGGGAACAGCAATTGGTGCAGAGGCCATCACCTGAACATAAGCATCACCTACAAAAGCCTTGCTGCAACCTATTTAAACCAGCTCAATCCCAGTAGTAGAGAGAGAGAAAAAGAAAAAAAAGTAGAAACAACATAAACAAAACCTAAAAAATATAAGAAAGAAGAAGACAACTTGTCCACAGAAGGGATATAAAAATAAACCAGGTATGTGAAACATGTAATCATGTAATTGAATGTAGTACTTCGTCTGTAATAATGGGATAGATGATTATGAAAGCTGTACATGTGCCATCAATACTTGCTGTAATGATGTCCTGCTGAACAAATGCTATGAACATAGCATCTGGCTCTGTCTGCAGTGGGCCATACCGGTCAATTGTGCAGATCTTCAGAGAATGTCAAATTTAGCTATCATATTGTTTGTTTTGTTCCTCCAAACATTTATATTAGTATGGCAAATAGCTGAAGATGGAAGTAATGAAGTCATGGCAGACACATGAGTTTCAGACCCACCACCTTTAGAACAGTCATGGTAATGCGAAATGTATCATGCTACAAACTTTATAGGTTTGTAATAGGCATATCTACAATCTGTTGCTATATATTTCCCCCTAATGTTAAGCTTTGTCCACATGCGATGTCTAAGAGGTGGATAGGTCAGGTCACAGCTAAGGAGTCACATATGGCAACCTCTAGAGTGTCTGTCAAACAGTTGTGTCTGTGCCACTGCTAGGCCAGTTAATGGGATGTTGCCCATATCCATATGCTACCTGTGAATATGAGTATTATACATGTTTGTATTGTAACCTATATAGGGCATGAACATAGTAAAGCACTGTTGCAGATGTGTGCGTTAAACTGTATGTGATATGTTGAATCAATGACATTCAACTGTACAGTGTACGTCAGGACAATATTCACAGTTGTGACAGATATCTGTAGTCACATACACATATACTTGTGTTATGTCAGCTATATTAATACTTTATCAAAACTGATTTCCCTATTTTGTCACCCAGTGATGTGGACCAATGGCCAGAAGTCCTTGTATAACAGGTTGAGACATATGATTGAGCTGCAAGACTGTAAATACAGTGTGCCATACTAACATAGAACACAAATGTATACCACGTATCCCCTGAGCATATGTATGTATGTGTATGTTCAGCTGAAAGGCACAGAAGTAATAACATGGGTCACAAGCAGTCTGGAAAATAGGATGTGCATATTGCACATGTGTGTAATATCACTGTCACTGCATACAACAAAATAAAATGTGTACAGCTACTGATTGTTGCATTGCCATGGCACTGATATGGGTACTACAGTAGGCATGCTTATCAGGTAGTAATCAAAAAAGTGTACAAGTGTGTTAAGACCCACTGTCCATACCTACCACTGAATGATATCCAGTGTATATGGGTGCTGATATAGCTAAGTGTACACACCCCTGTTGGTATGCCAGGTCTGTGTGCTGTATGCCAATGAGACCACAGAAAGTCATGTCAAAATGTTTCTCACCTCAAATGTGATCCATAACCTGTACAATTCTACTGAAAAAGAAACAAAGCTGTTTCATGGAAGGTGAGCAACCATTGCCAAGTGAAGATGTGATATGATGTTAGAGTACAAACCAAGACAAATGGATGCTGTAATCATCTCAGCGGGTGTTTACACAACATAGTGTAAGGGTGCGCACACACATTCAACTGGCTTACTGTACAGAATATTAATTCCCATATGTTTTTACAGGACAGGTTATGTTCCCTACTGTACAAAGCAGGTTATAGGTCACATCACAGGTGGGGATTGTGCTGACGTGTTTTTGTGGGGTCATGGTTCAATTGCACAACTGCCATACATTGTAACAGAGGTGTGTACACTTTATATCCACTGTAGCTATATGGAATCAGCAGTACCTGACCTGTACAACTAGCTTCCACCAATGATAGAGTAATCCCCCTTGGTGGACAGCAGCAAGACATAAAGCACATAATAGGTTACTATAGTGGCTGTACAGGGACACAGAGGTGCAAACCACAACTTGGAAGCAAGTGCACCTCTATATGAGCAAGCATGCAGGTTCACAGGTGACTTCATGTAAGGTGGGATATGACTAGAAATCAGACATATCCAAACCACCAAGGCCAACTGCAACCATGTCTCCACATATGTGCACAGTCTCAGAGCCAGTAACACAAGTCAACTTGTACTGAGGGTAAAGCACACATGCTATGGATACAGGCAACCTGCATCAGACAAGATAGGTGGGAACAGTGGCACCCTGTCCACAACATTAGTACAGGGTGATATGCACATCAACCACACTCCTGCCCGCATCAGTGGTCAGCATGAACATAATGCTGACTGATGGCAACAACAGCAAGTCTCCATGGGGCATGAGAACATCACAGTTTGCCTCCTACATGGACACAGGCATGTGCTCACAGTTCCATCACACACTACAGTCAAACACAGACATGCCACCATACACACAACATTCACATGGAAGATAGCCACGGTCATCCCTCTACACAGAATGAATGGTAAGTAGTGGATTATGCCATTAAGTGTCCAACATTGGGGGAACTGGACAGGTCAGGGCCAGGAGTGTAATGTAAGATGTCAAAGCCATGATGGGTTATAGTGTTATGGTATAGTCTCGGTTATTTGCAAGTAATATCCACTGTTGATGTGCATGTGGACAACCGTTTGAGGTCCTGTGACCTTTTATCCTGTTTATGTCTTCCAGGTACAATGCCCCGGGAATGTCTCCCCACCTTCACAACCTATGAAAATGAGGCAATTATTCAACATGTCATCCTGCATCGTGACATGCTATTCAGCAGCAGGGCCGAGAATCTGCAGGAGAGGACCGCCCTGTGGAACGAGCTCATCCACAGGGTAAATGATGTTGGCCTGCACAACCGAAATTATGAACAGGTGCAGCATCATTACACAAATCTGATCTGCCATGCCCATCAGTGTGCTGCTGCAGTTAGGAGGGACCAGCTAGCCACAGGTGGGGGGGTCATGCCATCCTGCCCCCACTGATACATGCTGAGGAGCTCCTTGCCAGCCTTGGGGCACCTGCCCACCAGACAAGCCAACAGGCTAAAGACAGCATTGTAGAGGTGGGTGCCACCCACACAATGGATGAGGAGTGTGCAGATAAAGCCCCAGGGCACATTACTATACCACTGTTGCTTATCCATTTTCATCTGTAAAGTATCTACATGCATATGTCAGATTAGATAGTCTGTTGATGCAGTGTAGTAATGAACAGATGTGCATAATCTCTAGTATTGTGGGTTTGTACTGCTGATGTGCTGAAATGCTGCTCCCACCCTGTACGAATGTAACAGGTGTGGCTACGGACATTACTTCTCTCACACAATTATTTAGGTCCCTCTGGTATACAACTGAGGCAGCAGCCTGTAGCTGGTGAGTATGGAATTGCCAATACACTGGCCATGGTATGGCCATGCTATTTGCCATGCACTCATTTAACACACCTACCCATAATCCATGCTGTACATGTTCACTTATTGTTAATGTTAACTGCATTGCATCACAGTGGTCACCATGGTGGCATATCTGAAGGGTATGTAAGAGTCATGCAGTATACCTAACAACCTGTCAGTGCAAGATGTGTGGGCAGAGATGAACATAATGGTGGGACAAATGGCCTACAATAGGGAAATGTCTGAAACATTACCCTTATACTGTGGTTACATCAGTATATACACCACTATTACAATGGCAACTGTTCCTGATATAAACAAGGGAAAACCACAATACCACATTCCACACCTTTTACAACCTGAGCAATTAATGTGACAACAAATATGGGGAATACATATCCTAACAAACACTGGAAGCATATGTGTGCACACACTCAAAATAACATATTGTGGAAGCAGCTTGTGATGTCCTGACAGCATTCACTCTTCTTGTACACACCTTCCATCAAGTACAGGGCCTCAATGTCACGTCAAGTAATGGTATGCTGTCCAAGATGTCCATGACATTTGCTGACTCACCTGGAACAGAGGCATTCGTGGCTTGCACACATCTTACAAACAATGAAATGGATCCCACATCCGAAAAGTAACACTCAGGAGTGGGAAAAGTAGCCTTACCTCACCATTGCATATACCATGGCAAACAGTGCAGACAGTCATGTATGTGTGTATGAAGTATGGGACAACACTGATGTAGAAACAAAACAGATGTCCATCAAAAACAGATGACAAAACATGTTACAAAATGGTCATGAAGGCTGCCCAGAAACATGCAGCAACACTGACAGACTTGCAGGAATGTCTAGCAAGTACTACCTGTGCAGCACCTGTGTCAACAATTGCCTGGATTCTGCATGTGTGTGGCCTATGGGTTAGGGTAATCAGCCTGCTGAATTGTCCCACATGATACATCATCCAGGGATCTCTACAGGTAGCATAACCATAATATCAAGTAGGTGTCAATAAAGACTCAGGCACACAAATGCACACATTTTCATAGTTGCTAGGACCCAGATTAGAACTTCTACCTAACTAGTTTGTTACACTATGGTATTATGCAGTTATCGCAAGCACCACAGCAGTTATATATTGAAGAGCTGTCCAAAGGTATCTTTGAAGGTGAGTGACATCAGCTGCAGTGCTAAAGGAGGGGAGTGCAATAAGTGTGAATGAACACAAAAGCAGGTGTCAACAAAAACTCACACACTATCATACACAAACACACACATTTTCACAGTTGCCAGGATCCAGATTAGATCTCCTACCTAACTAGTTTGCTGCACTATGGTATTACACAGTTATCACAAGCGCCATGGAGCTTATAAGACTGTGACTTGGCCAAAGGGTTATTACAATGTGACTAACATCAGCAGAAGTGCTAATATGGGTAATGGGAAGTGCAGTGAGTGTGAATGGGCCATAAATCATTCCTCTGGAAACACACACACACACACACACAAATACACACACAACTTTACATTTGACAGGACTGAGTATACAATACTGGCTTTTACTGTTGTGTTACACAGTTATCACAAGCAGCACAGACACTATAGGGCTGAGGGCTACCAAAATAAATGTCTACAGTGATTGATGACAGCACATCATGTGATATCAGCCAATTGATGTGCAGTGGGTGGGACAAGCCTTATAATGGAATTGTATCTGTCACTGTCTGTCTCTGTCTTCCCCACATCTCTATGTATGTGTATGTTTGACATATTATAGTGTGTTGGCCTTGGATATATGTGAATATTCCTATCCAATGTGTGTGAAGCATAAATGGTGTACAATTTGGTGTGTGTGCACAGACATCTGCAAATGATAGATATATATAGTCCACTGTGTTATCAGACATAGGCTTCATTTCCCTAAGTGTAGGTGCATGCCCAGTATGACCTTCTGTATTGAGTGTGTAAATCCATTCCAGGTAGGGTTGTACTCCAGTCCAGGGTTTGGTGTTCTCCACCTACAGATAGCAACCTATTTCTGCAGGATATCTGTAGATAGGATGACAATATGGAGTCACAATGGGCAACAGATAGGGGGATACTGTAACTATTGCGGTCTGTGCTGCTTGTATTACATGGTTGGTGTTAGCAGAGATATTCAGACATATGTACTGTTTTACACTGTGATGTATTATGTCATTGACTACTGACAGATATAATTATCTGCTCGCAGTTATTTCCTGGGAAATACAAGATGAATGAAGTGCAGTCCAGGATTGTGGTCCACAGCCTACACATTCGTGCACACTCATGCCATTCTGGAGGGGGTAGCTACAGACACTTGTGGATGGGTCTGTGTAAATGGTCCAGCACCTTGGTACTATGGTGACTGAGTATTCCCTTCTTGTACACATATCAACTTAACAGAATGGCCATATCCTGCTGTGGCCATACCTCTCAGCTGTATAGATTCACCCATATCCTGCTGTGGCCATACCTCTCAGCTGTATAGATTCACCCAGGTTACCCAGAGGCAGGGCTCATATCTGGTAGTTCCCCTTCACATTGTGGTTTACGAGCAGGTTTGTAGCCACCCATTACTGGGTTTGCAAGCAGGGGTCATATGGGCACACAACAGAGTTTCAGACTTCACACACTCCATGATGTCCATGCATCTACACCACCCCAATCTGTTATTCTATCCTCGTCCTAACATGTGAATGATATCTGGCAAGTAGCCCTATGTTTGGCCATTCATGACAGCGGTACTGATGGATTGGTCCCCAGTTCATGCAGTAGGACATGGAGGCATGCTACTGGGATTTGTCAATATAGCCTTGCATTTGTGTTCTGTTGACTGTGTTATTTTATTTGGGACCCATTGAGATACCATACATTGGCACTACCGGTGAGGCACAGGCCTTTGACAGAGGACTGTAGGCCATTTGGTAGTGATGCAGGCCATCTGTAGTAGGTCAGTGCATTCTGTCACTCCTACATTCCCAGGATGAGAGCCAGTGGATTCCCCTGGAGTGACAGGGTAAGTGTGCGATGTGTTAATGGCAATAGTTCCTGTACATATTGACCCGTTGGTCCAGAAGCATGCAGGGTGCTGCTTACAGCTAGGGACACATCTGCATAGGACACCTCTTCTGTATGGGAATGGAGTCATACTGTGCTCATTCCCAACAGCAAGGATATGACCTGTGATGAACCTGTGGCTGATGGTGGGGTGAGCTGATTGCATGTGTGATATGGAAGCTACTTGCAGCTGACTCACAGATATACCTGGGACATTCCCCTTATGCCACCTTGTGCAGGGACATAGGCAGTCTCTCATTACTTCATAACTGTGCCTTTTGTGGTCTGCCAGTGATTGGCCAGGACTACATCAGTATTCCATACAACATGGACAACTAATGTGCATATAACCTCTATGTACAATTCCAAAGATGTGTGCAGTTGACAGTTACATTTTATGTACTCTGTCTGGAGTACATCCACCTGTACACTGTGTGTATTTCTGGGCCCACATTCATGGCATGTCCATCTTTCAGATGGGGACAGATATTTTCATCTGGACAGTGAGTATGGATGAATGCTGAATTGGGTATTGCTAAGATGCATTGTGGTTGGCACTGCAGTTGTCAGAACACGGCCCTATCCTTGACAGTACTGGCCATAGGCCACTGGGACACAACCCTCCATGCCTACATGCTGACCACTTCCACACAATGTACAACACACAACAACTTAACACACAGAGCCCTGCGTATTGTACACATGCAACAATCTATCCTGTAAATTGGGCCAGCTCAGGTAATCTGTGCTCTACTGTTATTACACCTCGCACTTAAAGGTTACTGCATTTCTACATGAGATTGTGGGGGGGGGCACACCTGACATCTTTAAACATTTGCTATGGCTGTAATTATTTCCGATACTCTGTTGGCTTCCATTTCATTTTGTATTCTGACCTATCATGCAGACTGGAGGCATATCAGTAGTGTACAGATCTTAGGTTTTATTGACCTACATTTCAGTTTCAGACTTCTTACCCTTCAGACTGACATACAACTGCCAGACCTGTTGTAGTCTGCCTGTGTAGGTCTGGAAGGGGGCTGTTAACCATTGCCATCAATTTGAGCCCTTAGCTCAACTTTTCTTTATGGTCATCTACACCTGTCCTGCTGGCTGCGGCTGGTGGTGGGTTTGTGAACTGCACTGACAAGCATGTATGTGTCCTATGGGCCATCACATGTACTGCAGTAGGATTTGTCACCTTGTCTTGTATTGCCTAGTATGTTGACAGCAGTATTTGTTATGGATTTCATGCTACCCATATAGGTGTACACTATCTGCTGCCATCCCATTCAGCCACCCTATTCCCTTGCATGCTCATGTCCATACTACAGGTACAATTATCAGAACATAATACTCTGTTCAGCAACTGATAGGAAGACTGACCGAAACACTAAAGGTGGAGGAGTGTCAATATTCACCAAGGATATTCACACCACCAGGCTAGTTTCCCAACACAATGCGTCTGAAATTCTCCAGGTGCAACTAACACTAGGTAAGACTGCAATCCAAATTGTAGCTTGCTACAGATCCCCCACCATACCCCAAGATTCTCACTACACCTTTCTAAACATACTGGAAAATATTAAGATAGAACCAAACATCCTAATACTGGGTGATTTTAACTACCCTGCCATTAACTGGGAAAACTACTCATGTACCAACACCTTTGCCCAGCGGTTCTTGGAATTCATAAATTCCAACACCCTGGATCAACTAATTCATAGTCCCACCAGGGGTTACATACTGGAAAATATTAAGATAGAACCAAACATCCTAATACTGGGTGATTTTAACTACCCTGCCATTAACTGGGAAAACTACTCATGTACCAACACCTTTGCCCAGCGGTTCTTGGAATTCATAAATTCCAACGCCCTGGATCAACTAATTCATAGTCCCACCAGGGGTTCCAATATCCTAGACCTGATCATTACTGACATGGAAAATCGATGCTCCACACCTATGGTCACCACCTTGTTAGTCATGTCTAAGCTAATCACCCTTAACATCCACATCCCACCCCCACCCCCCAGTAAGGAAACCTCCATAAAAAAACTTCTCCAAAGCCAACTTCATGCTACTCAAGTCAGAAGTGACAAACTTCATGACACCCATGCAGATGGGAACTGAAAGTTCAACTACTGAATCCTACACTAAGGCACTGAACGAGCACATCCACTCATGCATGAATCATGCCATCCCAAATAGAACTAAGATGCTCTCATCCAAAAAAAGGAAGCCAATCTGGTGGTCCCCTGCCATAAACAAACTTTACAACAAAAAGAAGAAACTGTTGCAGAAAAGAGGAAAATCCCAGGATGCAAAAAACTTCCTTACCAGCCTCAGTAAGAAACTGAGATCCCTCATAAAATCCTCCAAAGCTAGTTACGAAAATAAAATTGCCAAAGATTCCAAAGACAACCACAAGGCATTCTATAACTATGTCAAGAATCTAAATGGCAATGCTCAGATCTGCTCTGAGCTAAAACAGAATGGCATTAAATATACTGATCCCAAGGATATTGCCAATATCCTGGCAGATCGATTCAGTGCCAACTTCACCCCCCTCTCACCCCCTAAATTGCCCATCTCACTACTGGAAATTTGCTAAATTCTGGTAATAATGGCCACACAGGTAAAAAACGCACTCTCCAAAGCTAAGAATACAGCATCCATGGGACCAGATGACATCCTGGGCTGTGTACTACATGGACTACAATATGAACTGGCACCTCACCTAAGTGTCATGTTTAATCATAGCCTCACCTCAGGTTTTGTGCCCACTGAGTGGCGCAGAGCTACAGTTATCCCACTCCACAAGGGGGATCCAACTTGGATCCCGGAAACTACCATCCTATCAGTCTAACAAGCCTTATCTGCAAGGCCATGGAGTGTATTATCATGAAACTTATAAACAAAGACATTGGCAACCTTCAAACACTGGACCCCACCCAGTTTGGGTTCGTGAAGGGCCGATCTTGTCTCCTGAACCTGATTGACTTCTTCGAATCAGTCTCCAGAGCCATGGACAAGAGTAAGGTGGTCCACACAGCCTATCTAGACCTTGGCAAGGCCTTTGACACCATTCACCACTCTGGAATCATAGATAAACTTACTAAGCTGGGCATTAATCCCTACATCACCCAATGGGTTGCTAACTGGCTTAGTGATAGAACCCACACTGTAAAAGTAGCCGACTCCAAATCCAACTCCAGACAAGTGACAAGAGGAGTACCTCAGGGTTCAGTCCTGGGACTGCTCTTGTTTGGCATCTACTTCTCTGAAGTACAGGCCAAAACTAAGGGACTCTGGCTAACAAAGATCGCAGATGACTGTAAACTGGGAGCCATTATTGAATCCCCAAATGATGTGGATATTCTACAAAAGGGCCTTACAGAAACAGATGCTTGGTGCCAGAGCCATGGGCTCAAGCTCAATGTCAAGAAATGAATAGTTATCCTCTTTGGGAAAAAACATGTATCCATGAATTACCATATAGGTGGCAGTACACTAAACACCAAAAGTGTGATAAGAGGCTTAGGGACACAGGTGGAGGGTGGTCTCACCTTCGATAACCACATCACCACAACAGTCAGGAAATCCTTCTATGTGGCACACCTCATCACTAAGGGCTTTTCATCCAGAAAAAAGGAGGTCATTGTCCCACTGTACTCATCCCTCATTAGACCCATTATAGAATACAATGCCCCGTTTGGTATGTACCTCTCAAGACATCTGCAGCAACTGGAAAGGCCACAGAAATACCTCACTAAAAGAATCACAGGCCTAAAGCAGATGCCCTACACTGATCACCTTAAAAAACTCCAGCTATACTCGGTCACATAATGTCTACTAAGAGGCGATCTCTGCTTAACATACAAGGCCATGTCAAACCCAGAGCTGTTGGACATGCTACACTTAAAGAAATCCCAATCCCTCAGAGCCACACGCTCCAGGGATCTAAACCTTGTCATCACAATAAACAAAACATGCTGGAGGGATAGGTTCCTGACCCAGAGACTCCCCAGACTCTGGAATAGATTGCCCATACATGTCAAGCAGAGTGCCTCTTTGGTCCTCTTCAAAAGGAACCTTGATGATTGGATGGGAGAAAGGAAATTCACCCCGTGGATCACGTCAGTCGCCCTGCTAGACAGGGGTCCAGGGAAGTAAATAGTGTGGGAAGAAATAGCCAGGGAATTGTTATGGTTAGGCTTGTATAGGCCCTAGGGCTGATAGCCTAGTACCAATCTATGAACCTATGAACCTGGTGACTGTGCTAGTATTGAGGATGGTGCTGGAGGGCTGACTATGTCGTATGCACATAGTACACTCCCTATACATGGTAAAGCACAGGTAGTATCATGTTTGGCATCCCTTTTACTGCATGTGAGAGTCAGAGAGAGGTGTCATTCCCTGGGTCCCTACAGTGTCAGTGTATGTGCTATGCATTGTCTCTTTGCCAAGGCCTGGGTATACTGGGCATGCCTCCTTCTGCTGACATGGGCAGGCTCAGGTAGTTCCTTATGTGAGTCACTCTGTAACTGTGATGGGCTTGGCAATGGTGGGGGGCTGTGTGGACTTGCCCCGTGTTGTTCCTACCACAGCTGTTTCCCCAGGATCATATTGTGTAGCATAGCACATACTATGAACATTTGTGTACATGTAGCTGGAGAGTACTGCAAGGCTCCACTGAATATGTCTAGGCAGCGGAACCATGACTTGAGCATCCCAAACACAAACTCTATTATAAAAAATAAAACGAAGGATTCAGCTACAGCAACCATACAAGTTCCAAACAAATTCCAAGGCAATATAATCCAACAGCTCGTATTTCATAAAATAAGTACTCCAAAATATGAAAAACTAACAAAGTATGTTTATTGTGCACTCAGTCGGTAAGCCCTTTCACAAAATTTCTTCATCAGACCATAGCGGACTGAGTACAGAAATTATATAAAAACATTGTTACCAATCACATAAAACCACAGAAATGTCATATCCTTTAATGATGTTATATTTGTAACTAAACTAAAATAATTATAGTTTTTAACTATGTATATCAAATCAGCCATTCAATAACACTTTTTTTGGTAA
Source organism: Protopterus annectens (assembly GCF_019279795.1). Lineage (NCBI taxonomy): Eukaryota > Metazoa > Chordata > Ceratodontiformes > Protopteridae > Protopterus > Protopterus annectens. The sequence goes on along the minus strand of NC_056728.1, from coordinate 879,643,169 downwards.
AATATAAATGCAAAGGTTCAAGCTGCTACTCATATATGAAGCTAGTATATAATAAATAATACATTTAATCATAAAAACTTAATTTTTTATCACCACATTCATAATTATGCAATATGAAATTCCTCATTAGCGATCGCTTCATCAATGATCGCTTAGAGTAAAACAGATATTATATGGCATCAGGCAAAGTAAGGCTGTATAACTGAATCGCTGTTCTACTGAAGCAGAAAGCCACATGACAGCAAACCCCTGAAAAATAAACCACCACATATCAACAAAGCAACCTAGATGCATCTCATCCACGACCGCTCAATAATTCTTCATCAGACCGCTTGTGCGAACAAACCATTAAGCATAATCAGAATAAGTGATCAGTGATGAAGCGATCGCTAATGAGGAATTTCATATTGTATAATTATGAATGTGGTGATAAAAAATTAATAAGTTTTTTTACCAAAAAAGCGTTATTGAATGGCTGATATTTTTCGTATTCTGGAGTACTTATTTTATGAAATATGAGCTGTTGGTTTATATTGCCTCGGAATTTGTATGGAACTTGCATGGTTGCTGTAGCTGAATCCTTCGTTTTGTTTTTTACATTTGGTGTTTTTCTCAGCACAGCATTTGCCTATAGGAGTGTAGCTGCCCTCATTTTCTTTGTTGTTTTACAAACTCTATCATGATTCTGGTTTGTATGTGTGCCTCATTATGGGGTTCTTGTTCAGGTGTGTGTGCATTTCTAAGGGGTGTCATCAGCCATGGCTCCAGTATGGAGCCAGCATCCCCCACTAGGTGGCCATATGGGATGTCCCCACTGGAAAATGACTGGTACAGCTGTGCCATATGCCAGATATGGGAATTGTGATAGCTTCCAGGACTGTCAGCACACACATTCAGGATAATGCCCTGGACATCGCACATGACCTGCCAGTTGATGGAGAAGCCCTTGAGGTTTATGTAGGCCCTACCCGGCTTGCTAGGTGGTGTTTTGATGTGTATGTGTGTGCAGTCCATAGCACCTTCTACCTCAGGGTATTATGCTATTTGGTGGAAGAGATGCATATTGCTGGTCAACGCCTCACGGGTGTTGAGGAAATATATGTGCTCACCGGCATGTGCTGACATGGCATCCAGGAACTGGTGGAGTACCCTAGATGTTGATGCCCATGAGATCCCCATGATATCCCCAGTTGCCATTTAGAAGGTACCTGTGGCTAATATTCTTAACCCTACACATACCTTGGTATCCATGGGATGGGTTCCCCTCTGTTGGTACTGTATGTGAGGCGTGGATGGCACAGCTCAACAATTTGCTGTAGAATGTCCCTCTCCACCCTATAGCACTCCACTGTCTCCAGCTCATGTAGCCCCATGTAGGTTACCCTGAGTCTGTACACTCTTCTCCTCCTCCTCCTCACTGTGGGTTGGTCATCAGCATTCACATCCTCACCACCCTCGGCCTCTTGCACATATTGATGTATGACAAAGATAGCAGCCCCTAACATTTTGTTAATTTTGTCAGGTAAAATTTCCCCAATCTGCTTACACTGGTGGTATAGAATTTGTGGGAAAAACCAGACTGGGAGGTGTTTGCATAGTTTATGGTAATGTGCTAGGCTGTTCCATGTGTAATTGGCTGATTCTGATACATTTCACGTGCCAGCTATGCTAGTTCTGCTTGATTGCCTTCCTACTGCTGTTTTCCCGTCTATAGCCTTCCTGTTTAAGCCCCGAGGTATGCCGCGCATACCCAATGATCAGATGTGAACAGAGCTATTTCCTGTTTCCTTTTTTTTTTTTTTTTTAAAACTCAGTGCATGGCATGCGCACCCATTTAGGCAAGGTAAACACTGCTAGGCAGCCTCAGACACACCTCCTTCCTTAGCTGTGCTTAGCCAAGTGCAAACACAGGCCACACAGCTCCAATAAGCTTACAGCATGTATGACACTCCCCCTTCTGAGGTCATCTACCTCTTACACTTATATGATGGTATCGCTGCACCTCCACGGTTGGGAGCAAGCTAACACTGAGAGGAAATCTGTGAGTCAGTATCAATTCCCCTCATTTGCATAAAGCAGAATGCTAATTCATAGTTACCACATTCACACTAAGCCTTCCCCCTTAGCAACCACTATTCCCTGGTATTGTTGTGTTATACATGCCATTGATTATTATGGCAATATGCTGATTTGGGTTTAAAAGCTTATTTCCAACTTTTTTTCTTATTTTCAGCCTGATCCCTTTGCGCACTGCTGCCCTATGCATAAATAGCTGAAATCGGCCAAAAAAAGGTTATAAACAGAATGCTAATTCATAGTTACCACATTCACACTGAGCCTTCCCCCTTAGCAACCACTATTTCCTGGTATTGTTGTGTTATACATGCCATTTGCTATTATGGCAAAATGATGATTTGGGTTTAAAAGCTTATTTCCAACTTTTTTTTTCTTATTTTCGGGCTGATCCCTTTGTGCACTGCTGCCCTACGCTTAAACAGCTGAAATCGGCCAGAAAAAAAAATTATTTTTTTATTATAATTTTGCAACTATTTATTATGCCAATGAAAAACTGCGATGGTGGTGCTGCGGTAGCATTGTCGCCTCACAGTAAGATGTCCTGTTTGATTCCCAGCTAGAGCGTCTTCTGTGTGTAGACATGCGTGAATGGGTGTACCTTCGTTGAAAGTTGTGCGTGAGGGCCGGCAACTCGGCAAGTAAAAATCTACTGCCAATCATTAGCGGACCGGAGTTCCGCTGTGGCAACCCCTAACCGGGAAAAGCCGAAAGACACAACAACAACAACATTTATCATGCCAATGGCCATGTATTTGGCCACTGGCATGCCTACTCCATTGAATACACGCTTTCTTTATAGATGTCTTGCCTCCATTTTGTTATTTGCAGAAATGTATTTGGTTAGTAACTGTACACATTTCTGCAGGTTACACTATTCCTGCACAGACACTTGCCTGCTTCCTGAATCACTAATTCACCTCATGTGCATGGTTTTCATGAGCAAATGAGGTAATTAGCATATAGCAGTAGTGTCCGTGTGGAAATAGTGTAGGCACGTTCATGCACATCTCTGGGGCTCGTTCCTGGATCACTCGTCAGACGTATTGTTTGCAGCAGCTCTTGCACTATTCAGGCACTCCGTGCAGAGCTTACTGAATCCGGCTATATATCTTACATTTTAAGCTAATTGTTTCTTAGTAATTTACATTGGTAATATACATTTATACACTGGTAATGTATAAAAGTCTACTTTTATTCATGTACTGAGGAACTTTTCTCCCCAGACCTCCATTGAAAACGGGCTCTGAATAGCCCAGTAGACTTTCCAGTAAACAAACTGCAAATAAATAAATACATTTAATGTAAATGTAATGCTGGAAATTATCCTATAATCCTAATCCTATGAAAATGATTGAAGGAGATTTGCATACATTTCCAGAAAAAAATGACAGTTTGGAAATAATTGTCATGTTGGAATCATTTAAATCACTGTCAATCCCAGAGGAAGCAATTCTAAATGAAAGGGTGAAGGATCTCATGAGTTTATAGTTAGATGATGCATTGCAAGCCTGAACTGTGACTGTACTATTTCATGTAATCAGTTTTAGAAGTGGTTATTTCTGTAATGTGAATAGAAAACTAAAGTAGAAAATGTAATAGGAAACTAAACAGAAGACAGCTGCAATTAGAAAAAGGAGTGATGAAATATTTCTATTATGATCTCATAAACAGAGGAGTATGAAATAAATGCCTACTGTGGGAGTCTTTTTGTTTTGGGCTGACTGATACAAAGTAGAGTGAAAGGACTTGCCTTGGAATTTGTATGGAACTTGCATGGTTGCTGTAGCTGAATCCTTCGTTTTGTTTTTTACATTTGGTGTTTTTCTCAGCACAGCATTTGCCTATAGGAGTGTAGCTGCCCTCATTTTCTTTGTTGTTTTACAAACTCTATTATGATTCTGGTTTGTATGTGTGCCTTATTATGGGGTTCTTGTTCAGGTGTGTGTGCATTTCTAAGGGGTGTCATCAGCCATGGCTCCAGTACGGAGCCAGCATCCCCCACTAGGTGGCCATATGGGATGTCCCCACTGGAAAATGACTGGTACAGCTGTGCCATATGCCAGATATGGGAATTGTGATAGCTTCCAGGACTGTCAGCACACACATTCAGGATAATGCCCTGGACATCGCACATGACCTGGCAGTTGATGGAGAAGCCCTTGAGGTTTATGTAGGCCCTACCCGGCTTGCTAGGTGGTGTTTTGATGTGTATGTGTGTGCAGTCCATAGCACCTTCTACCTCAGGGTATTATGCTATTTGGTGGAAGAGATACATATTGCTGGTCAACGCCTCACGGGTGTTGAGGAAATATATGTGCTCACCGGCATGTGCTGACATGGCATCCAGGAACTGGTGGAGTACCCTAGATGTTGATGCCCATGAGATCCCCATGATATCCCCAGTTGCCATTTAGAAGGTACCTGTGGCTAATATTCTTAACCCTACACATACCTTGGTATCCCTGGGATGGGTTCCCCTCTGTTGGTACTGTATGTGAGGCGTGGATGGCACAGCTCAACAATTTGCTGTAGAATGTCCCTCTCCACCCTATAGCACTCCACTGTCTCCAGCTCATGTAGCCCCTTGTAGGTGACCCTGAGTCTGTACACTCTTCTCCTCCTCCTCCTCACTGTGGGTTGGTCATCAGCATTCACATCCTTACCACCCTCGGCCTCTTGCACATATTGATGTATGACAAAGATAGCAGCCCCTAACATTTTGTTAATTTTGTCAGGTAAAATTTCCCCTATCTGCTTACACTGGTGGTGTAGAATTTGTGGGAAAAACCAGACTGGGAGGTGCTTGCATAGTTTATGGTAATGTGCTAGGCTGTTCCATGTGTAATTGGCTGATTCTGATACATTTCACGTGCCAGCTATGCTAGTTCTGCTTGATTGCCTTCCTACTGCTGTTTTCCCATCCTATAGCCTTCCCGTTTAAGCCCCGAGGTATGCCGCGCATACTCAATGATCAGATGTGAACAGAGCTATTTCCTGTTTCCTTTTTTTTTTTTTTTTTTTTTTTAAACTCAGTGCATGGCATGCGCACCCATTTAGGCAAGGTAAACACTGCTAGGCAGCCTCAGACACACCTCCTTCCTTAGCTGTGCTTAGCCAAGTGCAAACACAGGCCACACAGCTCCAATAAGCTTACAGCATGTATGACACTCCCCCTTCTGAGGACATCTACCTCTTACACTTATATGATGGTATCGCTGCACCTCCACGGTTGGGAGCAAGCTAACACTGAGAGGAAATCTGTGAGTCAGTATCAATTCCCCTCATTTGCATAAAGCAGAATGCTAATTCATAGTTACCACATTCACACTGAGCCTTCCCCCTTAGCAACCACTATTCCCTGGTATTGTTGTGTTATACATGCCATTGATTATTATGGCAAAATGCTGATTTGGGTTTAAAAGCTTATTTCCAACTGTTTTTCTTATTTTCGGCCTGATCCCTTTGCGCACTGCTGCCCTACGCATAAACAGCTGAAATCGGCCAAAAAAAAGTTATAAACAGAATGCTAATTCATAGTTACCACATTCACACTGAGCCTTCCCCATTAGCAACCACTATTCCCTGGTATTGTTGTGTTATACATGCCATTTGCTATTATGGCAAAATGATGATTTGGGTTTAAAAGCTTATTTCCAACTTTTTTTTTCTTATTTTTGGGCTGATCCCTTTGTGCACTGCTGCCATACGCTTAAACAGCTGAAATCGGCCAAAAAAAAGTTATTTTTTTTATTATAATTTTGCAACTATTTATTATGCCAATGAAAAACTGCGATGGTGGTGCTGCGGTAGCATTGTCGCCTCACAGTAAGACATCCTGTTCAATTCTCAGCTAGAGCGTCTTCTGTGTGTAGACATGCGTGAATGGGCATACCTTCGTTGAAAGTTGTGCGTCAGGGCCGGCAACTCGGCAAGTAAAAATCTACTGCCAATCATTAGTGGACCGGAGTTCCGCTGTGGCGACCCCTAACCGGGAAAAGCCGAAAGACACAACAACAACAACATTTATCATGCCAATGGCCATGTATTTGGCCACTGGCATGCCTACTCCATTGAATACACGCTTTCTTTATAGATGTCATACCTCCGTTTTGTTATTTGCAGAAATGTATTTAGTTAGTAACTGTACACATTTCTGCAGGTTACACTATTCCTGCACAGACACTTGCCTGCTTCCTGAATCACTAATTCACCTCATGTGCATGGTTTTCATGAGCAAATGAGGTAATTAGCATATAGCAGTAGTGTCCATGTGGGAATAGTGTAGGCAGGTTCATGCACATCTCTGGGACTCGTTCCTGGATCACTCGGCAACGTATTGTGTGCAGCAGCTCTTGCACTATTCAGGCACTCCGTGCAGAGCTTGCTGAATCCGGCTATATATCTTACATTTTAAGCTAATTGTTTCTTAGTAATTTACATTGGTAATATACATTTATACACTGGTAATGTATAAAAGTCTACTTTTATTCATGTACTGAGGAACTTTTCTCCCCAGACCTCCATTGAAAACGGGCTCTGAATAGCCCAGTAGACTTTCCAGTAAACAAACTGCAAATAAATAAATACATTTAATGTAAATGTAATGCTGGAAATTATCCTATAATCCTAATCCTATGAAAATGATTGAAGGAGATTTGCATACATTTCCAGAAAAAAATGACAGTTTGGAAATAATTGTCATGTTTGAATCATTTAAATCACTGTCAATCCCAGAGGGAGCAATTCTAAATGAAAGGGTGAAGGATCTCATGAGTTTATAGTTAGATGATGCATTGCAAGCCTGAACTGTGACTGTACTATTTCATGTAATCAGTTTTAGAAGTGGTTATTTCTGTAATGTGAATAGAAAACTAAAGTAGAAAATGTAATAGGAAACTAAACAGATGACAGCTGCAATTAGAAAAAGGAGTGATGAAATATTTCTATTATGATCTCATAAACAGAGGAGTATGAAATAAATGCCTACTGTGGGAGTCTTTTTATTTTGGGCTGACTGATACAAAGTAGAGTGAAAGGACTTTCCATTCAGATGTTTTGCTCTTTTTTGAAGCTATGCAATCAAATAATTTAGATCTACCACAATAAAGTCGTGCTGTTGGTCTGCTACAGTAGCAGTGTAAATAAAACTACTTTATTCAAATATGTTAAAGTATCTGTACATATTAATGAGTTTGTTAAGATTTACAATGCAAGCCAGTGTGACAATACATGTGCATGAATACAATGAAAAGTTCAGTGTTGACTGCCAAAGTATATGTGCAAAGGTATAGGCTAACAACTACTGGGGCCTTTATAAATCTAGCCATGTAACTAATGCATTCCCCAGGCTGTTTTGCCTATGAGGTTGTTTTAAGGAGCGAGTGTTAGTTAGGGCTTGATTTAACTGCTGCCTCTGTCCATCAGAAACATAAAAGTGTCAGACCAGGAGTGAATTTCCAATTTCCCATCCAATCATCCAGGTGACTCTTGAATCAGGAAAGAGCTCCATTTCACATGGATGGGAAGCCTATTCCAGAGAATGGGAATTCTCTCGAGATACACACCTGTCCCTTCAGTACGTCCTATTTAAATTGCAAAGTTTACATCCTTGTATCTGAGTAGTAGTTCTGATGATTTTTGTTTTGTGGATATGCAAAAGGTCCATCAGGGTGGGATTTAAGGATGCCTTGTATGTCAGGCACAAATCACTTCTCAGCAGTCTCTAGGAAACAGAGTATATGGATAGGGATTTGAAGTGATCCACATAAGATATTGTTTTATACCCTACATTCTTTTTGTGAGGAACCTCCTTAATGTTGTAATTTTTGCAAGGGACTGGTCAGGTACATACTAAAGGGAGCATAATACTCAACGATGGGACTGCACAGTGGCACAGTGACTCTCTGGATCTAGATGCTATGCCCTAACTTATAATTTGAGTGACACAGAAGGCCTTTCTTACTATCTTAGACACATATTGGTTGAAAGCCAAGTTACAGCCTACATAAATTCATAAATCCCTAACAACTGTGTCTAGTTTTGGGGATGTTTTATTGATGAAATAGTTTCTTGGGGTGGCTTATGTCCTAAAAGGTACTATAATGTATTACATGGCATTAAGTTTTAATCTGTGGCTTTGGTACCAGTCATTGCTTGTGTTACACCTTCCTGTAACACTTTAATATATAGGAAGTTTTCTATGGTTGCTTCCCTCATGCAATCATCTGCAAACTTGGTAGGCCAGAGCCCCTTGACATTGGCCTTGACTTCTGAGAAATAGATGCCAAAGAGAAGCAGATCCAGCACAGAGGCTTGGGGGATTCTACTGGTGATCAGCCTCTTTTGGAGGTGGTCTCTCCAATCCTAACCTCCTTGGTCCTATCTGTGAGTCCGCTGTCCATTCACTGGGCAATCAGGGGTTTATGTCTAATTCTGTGAGTTTGTTTACAATGCCCAAGTAGGGTATTGTATCAAATGCCTTAGCTAGCTCAAAGCAGGCAGTATGCACCATTCTGCCCTCATGCACTGCCTTTATGACCTTCTTAAAGAAGTCTACCAGCTTCAGTTGGTATGACTTGCCTATGATAAAACCAAACTGGGCTGAGAACAGTGTCTGATTTTCTATGTCATTGTTAATCATTTTTATGATAATTCTTTCCATGGCTTTGCATAGGAGACTAGTTAGACTAATGGGAGTGTAGTTATCATGATCCATTGATGGCCCACCCTTATGCAGAGGGATGACTGTTGCAGTCCTCCAGTCTTCTGGCATGAAGCCTGATCTGAGGTTACTGTTGAATCGTGACTCCAGTGGCCTCGATGGGTCATATATCAGGCTATTTTGGAGGCATGCTGGTATATTAATGGGGCCCATCTTAGTTGTATTCTTAGCCCTACAGAGCACCTTTAAGACCTGCACCCAACTGACAGCTGGAAGGGTTATGTTAGATGGCATTTCCTGGGGGGTGGGGTGGCTGGGAATAAGAGGGGTTGGTAAAGTTGGAGCCGAATTGTCAGTCAGAGGATTTTCTATATGTCCTGGTTTCATGAAAGTGGCTCCATTTACCAACAGTTTGTCACACTGCTGTGTGCTGCCTTTGAGGTTACAGACATAGCTAAAGAATGCCTCGTGGTTTGTTCTGGCCCTAGGAAGCTATCTTTACCTCAACATTTGCTTTGTTGAACTTAATTAGTAGTCTTAGTTGTCTATTCAGTTTAATGAGTGTTTTATCTTTTTTGGTATTACACTCCTTAATTTTAGCTATGAATCTTTTTCATTTGCTGTGCAACTTGTCTCATTTTTTATTTCACCAGGGTGGTTTGTTTTTAAGCTAGTTTTGGGCTTATTTCTGGTGGCACAGACATCTCTATGCACCCACTGAAATGGTTGTACACAGCATCTGTGAATAATTCCTCATATGGTGCTGTGTTAGCTGGGGCTTGAAATTATGAGAGGTTATCAGTTAAAAAAGGTAGTTTGCTTTGGTGTAGTTTTAACTGTGACAGGGTTTACTGAGATTACAGAACTGATTTTTTTTTATTTCAAAAGAGACCTGCTTTCTTGTCAGACCTTAGCAGAAAGGACACAACACTGGAGGTGGGGGAGGGGAGGGTGCTGCAGCAATTTCTCATGTCTGTGAGTACCAAGTCCAGTATGTTTCTACCTCTGGTAGGTATATGAACTATTTGATCAAAGATGTTTGTGTTTACAAAGTCTAGGAATCGCTGTGCCTCCAAATGTAGGGTCATTAAGATTCCCAGTTTATAGAGGTATAATTAAAGTCACTAAAGTTCCTCATGAGTATGTAATTTGGTTGAATGGTAAGTTTCTCTAATAGGTCTAAGTATGAGCTATGGGTTTTGTGGGACATAGAGGGCAACCTGTAGCTTGCTAGGATATGGTGTGGGACCTTGTCCATGGCAATTTGGAGGAGGAGGAACTCCAGCACTTCATCCGGTTTTGCCATCCTAGAGGTGTGCTTGTTACTGATGTAGATTGAGACACCTCCACCTTTATTCCCTGCCTGTGCAGTTGCTGGTCTAAATATATGGAAGGCACTGAAGCCTTGCACTGCCGGGGATACTCTTTACAGCTATAAGCCATGTCTTGATAGCTGCATATTAATCTGTATTCTCCAAAGTGAGGAGAGCTTGGAGGTAATGGATTTTCTTGTTTGGACTCCTGGCACTGATCCATAACACCCTTACATTTCCTTAGGTAGATTTTGCTATAATGGAAGTTTTGTCAGTTTGGCATTGCCTAAAAAGGGTCTATGTGGAAGATAATGTTTTAGCCAATATCTGAAAGCCTAGACAGGACAGGTGCAGACCATCCTTGTCACAGCAATATAGTTTGCTAACCATGTCCTTCCATGCTGAAAAATATGGTATCCCATAGAATGACACCAGACACTTAGCCAATTATTAAATTCAATCATCTTCCAGTTGTATTGTGAAGCTGTTGAAGTCATCATAGAAAGTAACAAGAAACCTCAGTGATACAGGCATGGACATTAGACAGCTTATATTTGGGTACAATCCAAATGATATAGAATGGATGGGAACAATCAAAAGATCATAAAACATTTAACAATAAGTCTAGGCATAAGTTGTGATTTACTGATGCTTCATAGTCATAATTAATGTTATAAAACCCATTCATATGAAGATCCTGTATAAAAGCTGAAGTTCACAAATACTGAATATTTAGTATCTTAATTAAAATACAAATATGTGCCAGTCCTCTTCTGTAGGTAACTAAAATTAATCAGTGTTAAAAACTTGGTTAATAAGGCTACCTCTCTTTGATAATTTGACTGTTAATCTGCTAAATTTTAAAACAAACAATGCCCTGAATTTCTGGCTAAGTTTAACGTGGCAACATAGCTTTTAACTGCTCGACAATAACACTTATAAGGACATAAATGACACTTACTGCTTTAAATATTGAAAAACCCTTATCTGGTTCATAGCATATTTTGTTTGTAAAATATGACAGCAAAGACTGGGTTTCTACAAATCTGCAGATCCTGCCTCTGTCTATGAAAAACAATACTAAAATTTTAAACCATAAAAATATTCAGTAACAATAAAGATATCTAAAACAATCAAACAGAATATTTAGTATGCAAAAATTAAAGAAAATATTCAAGAAGCAAGGATGAAACTATGAACTAAGATTTGGTGCTGTTTTGTATGACACAAGCATTTTTAAGATATACATATATATATATATATATATATATATATATAGGAAAATAACTGAACTTTCATTTATGAAATAGTTTATATTATAAATACAACAAAGTGGGAAAATCAGTAAATGAACATCAAATTTGCTTATCAGATATGTAGTCTGTGGAACTGTCCTCTCTATTCAGTTACGCACTTAAAAACATTGAACAATTGAAGACTGTACTGGCCCAAATCATGACAGTTATTAAGTAGCTGTAAAACAATAATATGTAGGAATTAGCTATAGCATCCGTGTTTATATCTTACATCTAAGCTGATCAACTCAAGCACCAAAAGTCTAATTAAGACAACTAATTAAATAATGTGCTATAGCATATTAACTGCAGTTATGGATATGATGTGGTGAGGTGGGGCAAATAAGTACTATCCAGAGACAACTGTAGAGTAATATAAAAATAATCAGAGCAATTAATAGTTTACTGACAGTACTTTGGTAAGATTAATGTGTAAGTTATGCACTGCTAATCATTACTCACAGGTTAACTTGAGCTCTACACACCCAAGCTGTGTAATCCTCCCTTTACTTGCATGCGGTTCTGAGTAACCTCTGTACGTGGCTCTGTGTAACTGCTGTCGCAAACTACAAGTCAGCAAGCAAGAAGTCTAGTCTTCTTGTCTGTAAACCTCAATTAATGATATTTAGATGTTTTCACAGATTATAATTGTGATTGCAACTATTATCAGAGTAAGAAGCCATGCAAATTATATTCTCTCAATAAGATTGCATATTAGAACTGTGAATATCAGGAAGAACTTGAGAGCCTTGGACAATTTGTTGCACTGGACTGAGCTCCGTTAGTGCTTTGTCATATGGGCTCTGCTTTTACAGTTACTGTTTTTGGTTGTCAAAAACAATGAAGGTGGAGTATTTAGCTAAAAGGAATACAACAGTTGTACTCA